>NC_052360.1:59088875-59245616 GCF_009727055.1 Benincasa hispida | reverse complement strand
AGGTTTTAACCCCATCAGGGGATCAACAAGCTCCCATACGTCCATTTAGATAGGTGGATCATAGAAATATCCTCCTCTTGTTTCCTTGGTAGCCCACAAAGAATGCAAACCTTTCAACGTGGGTTCAACCTTTGGCTTAGATGCCAAAGATGGGCGTTTTCCTTTGGAGAAACCTTTGGTCTTTTAGCTGTTGTTGTCGTACTGAACATTTCAGTGTTAAACAAGGCTTTTATAACTAACGGCCTTAGTACATATAAGTTACTTTCCATTGAACCAGAACCAATCTCCATTCCATTCTTGAAAATAAACATTTTATTCTCAGAAAAGGAGACGATATAGCCTTGTTCAATGAGACAAGAAACCGAGATTAAGTTCCTCTTAATATGAGGAATTACAAAACATTATCCAATAACAGATAACGTTTCTTATCAACAAATAACTTCAGCCTGCCTACAGCAACAGCTGAAACAACCTCACCATTACCGACTCGAAGAGTCATCTCTCCTTGTGGCAACGTTTGCTAGAAACTAAATCCTTGGTAAGAGGAACTGACATGATTTGTAGCACTGAATCAAGGATCCAGGTAGAATCATCATTCTCTACCAGACATGTCTCCAAGACCAATAAATCATATTTACTGTCTTGTCTCCTCTTTTGGAGAGTAGTGGGATGGAGGTCCTTTGCCACGAAATTCGTTTCATACGATTCTTTCCATTATAATAAATCAGTCATTTTTAAAAGCTTTAAACAGAAATACTAACGAGTTGCTGAAAAGAAAAACACATTGACCTACGTTAGGTTTTAAGCAAATACCCGTTGTAAAATAAAACAACATCCAATAAGGTTTTAGCAAAACTAACATGAACCCCGTGTGACATCTAGTTTTGCAATGACGCTTCAAAGGTTTAGGACAAAAGCCGTCGAAGGGAGGTCAGTTATCCCTCCTCTGAATTGAGAAGATCTCAACTAGTCATTAATACCAGAACAACTCTTGTTTCTATAACAAGTAGCCATCATTGATTTGGCCAAGAGATCATTAACTTACTTAACAATCTCCCGTAAGTGTGACCTGCCATTTTAAGCCCTAGAGGTCCGTCCCAAAAGGCCAATCCGAAGGGAAAAAATCTAATTGGGGCGAAACCTAAAGCGACCCTATCCATTTCTGGAGTTCACCTTGATATTGACCAACTGCACAAACCCCATCCGAAGAGGGCTACTCTGAAGGCGACACGAGGGCATACAGAATGATCTCACGGTGTGAACCAATGATAGAGACCATAGGACGTGTTGGCACACACCCTTCACCCACTTACTATAAATACTCTCTCCGTCCACCTTGATATTGACTAATGCACACACCATCCAAAGGGGGATTCATCCTAGGGCATCTCGAGACCAAGCATGAATCTCACAATGTGAACATACAGGGAGAAACGTGAATGGAATCATAGACATATCTGATACGCCTTCTCCTCCCACTGAGTATTTTATAACCTAGGGTTTAGCTTACTTAGAAAAAACACGGCTAAGGATTTTAACTAAGTGACTTTTAGATTTTCCCAAGAATAACTTTTACCTTGGATAGTTGAACAACTTTTAATCATCATCCATTAAACTCTTTAACGGAGTCTTTAACCAAAATGTCGCATGCTTGTTGAAAATCTATCTAATTCACCTTTCCAAGTAGGTTCCCAGGTAGGGGTATTACGTTTCCGTCAACTTAAGAACCCCAGCCTAGCCAGAACCCGCCTTAGACAAAAGGTCCCTTATAGATAGGTTTACAATAAATTTAATCTTTTATTCCAACCAATTTAATCCTATTAAACCGATTTTAAAAGATTAATCTAGGTTACTAAACTCTTTAGAACCAATTTAATTTAGGTCTTATTCTCAATCCAATTTTAAAAACCCTTTTATTAAAAAGAACTTGAGTTCACCCTAAGTCTGCATGCCAACTCTTGGAATTTATTTGATTTAGCGTCTAATTTTTCTTTATTACACTTATAAATGCGAAATTAACCACAATGCTAAAGCTAACCACTGCAAGGCATTCATAACGCTTATAAATGGCCTAAGTGTCATTGCTTCAATGCGTTGTCCATTCATTGCGCTACTTCTTTATATAAAACACTTATACAAAACAGCAATGAAACAAGCAAAACATGCTTCCATTCACCTTAGACTTTATAACAATAAATAAAAGGATGATGCATGATTAATGTCACTGAATGCAAAATATAAACTTATATTTCATGATTTGCCATGCGCATTACTTTTCAAGTAATTTTCTTCATTAGCAATATTATAACCATTTATAAATACATTGATGCTATGAATTAATTGCACAACCTAAGGTGGCGTTTTTAATTATGATGGACAAACTATTTGGCATATAAGTACCATACATTCACATGTATAAGCCAATAAAAGGTTGATTGAACCGGTGAAATTGCCTTTAGAAACACAAAAGAGAAGCTAACTATTACAAAGACAAGGAGTCTCACAGTTCAAACAGGCGAACCGGGTCTTGAACCGCTCGGCAAAGCATCGGTTCTCCAACCATCCATCGTGTACTAAGGCACCCACGATCGTCAACATGATAAAACAAACCCTTCATTCTATCGCTTACCAGCGCTCCCAGAGTTAAATGATCATTTAGCATTACTACACGATCATCTAGAAAAATCCAAACGATCATTTAGTTATTACTACACGATCGTGTACCTTTACTAAGCGATGAAGCCTGAAGAACACAATTACTTAGCGCCCTCTGCACAATGCCCACCTTCCGCGATCGTCTAGGCGACTAGCATACCGCGAAGCACCATCGCCTAAGCGATCGCTTAGCTAACTTCTCTGTATCACATACGCACGATAGCATAGGTAGTAACTAAGCAATGAAGCTTGCTAACTACACGATCGTCTAGCACGCGCATTCTACTAAACAACAAGCATCGCATGCTCCCACTACGATCACCTACTTCCAATGCCTATGCGATCGCGCAACCAACGCCACGCGATATGGTAAACGATTTACCCCATCGCTTAGCACTAGCTAAACGATCGATTAGAAAATACTAAACGATTGTCTAAAAAAAACCTAAACCATCGCTTAGTAAAATCCCTATGATGGTTTACCTGAGGCTACACGATCTGACCAACGCTTGGTCTTCTTCTTCGTTGAGAATTGCATCACCATGTGCTGAAGCTTCATCACGAACGACTCCACGAACTCGAACTTTTCGAATTACAGACTCGATTGCAAAGTTAATTTCGTCCAAAAACACAGGGGCCCTTACAATTAACACTTTGTAATACCGAAAGCTTTAACAAAAAAGGCAATTTAAACCTGAAACATTCATCAAATCTATCCACAAATGTATAAAATGGTTAACCACAAATGTAGAAACCCACCGCGACTGTAAAAAAAATGTTTGATTTAGATCTATAATTTGGAATATCAGAGAACCTGGGTCTGATACCAATTGAAGGAAATCGAAAACGGAATTTCCATGAGCAGCGAAACAAGACTATTCCAAATTACAATAATGAATGAACATATATTTACAGTCGACTTCAAAACAAACGGTTATACAATTACAATGCAGAAATTACAGCATGAACATCTCAAAAGAACAGAGATCAAACTCCACGCACATATGAGGATGCGTCTCCACGCTCTAATGCGCACGAACGCTCGAACAACGGCGTCCTCGAACGCCCGATCTACACGACCGTAACACAACAATGAACACTTCACGAATACTTCGCGCTTGTTCTCAGTGATTTCCTCAGTCGTGATCTCCTCCGCAACAGCGAATGGCCTCCAGAAAACCTCGACGATGTCAAGTTGAGTCTGACACCACCAACAAGGCGACCTTGGTATTCTTGGTGTGAGAATCCAGAGGGTGGGCTCTGTTCAGACTTGGTATAAGGCAGACGAACGGAGGAAACAACAATCGCATACACGACTGGGCAAGTAGGAGATGGCTGAGACCTATCGTATAGGTCACTGCTTCGGGAAAAGAGTGAATTCCATATTGTGGATTGAGTTCCCAGCTCCCAGATCAGACAAGTTTCCAAAAAGGTAGGCATGTTGAGTTGGTATCTGGCCACTCTCACCCATACTAATCAAAGGACCGCCCTCAAAGGCAAGAGTTCACAAAACACCCAGGATTAAGGTCGTGTCACCTATGATCGTTTAGGTGAGATGCAAGTCTCTAGTATCAACGGCGTTATACACAGAGTCTAGTCATCTCGTGGTTCAGGTCTTATACAAACTCTTTGTATAAGACATCCCCGCTACACATCTCCATATGAATGGTCAGGATTTATCATCTGTAGTAGTTTACAACACTTGCAAACCTCTACAATGCGGGCCATATCCGTAGTGTCACCAGAATCAGGTATCCCACCTTAATCTTTATACTACAAACCTATTTGGGTTATCACTTAAGGCATGATCCACTTGTATATCACTTATACATGCTTAAGTTCACATAGATAACCAAGGAGCTTTGTTTATTGGATATGAGTAAATGCCTGAATTAAATAACACTTATTTTATTCATTGAACTATGTGTATCTTTACAAAATAACGAGACTCCGAGAGAATTAGGACACCAATTCCAACACTTTAAAGATAAAGTTAATCATGTTGTTTATCTGTTCATTTTATCTAACACATATATTTTAGAGATAAGATAAGTGTGGCAATTGTATCGAGAGATGTTGAAGATAGACTTAAGTCAAGAATAGAACCTGAACGCATCACAAATGTACACTTAGAATTTAGCAGATAGTCCTATCAACCCCATTTCGTTCCATTTATTTCGTAAAGGCTTATTGTTTGTTACTAAGGAATCAACGCATCATATTCCAATGCATAATCCATCTTTTCGGCCTCTATTTCTCCTTGCATGCATGTTATATTAGTTTAGTTTATAGTCTCAATGCATACATACACTTGAAGAATCACTGTAGAAGGTCCACTTAACCATATTGCATTAGTGCTCACTAAATCTCTACATTCAACCCTGGACTTACCAGGAAAGTTGCGTTAGATTTATACTTGTATCTATCTCAAGGAAACTTGTACTCAACGAGAGCTGAATCTGTGCATGAAATATTGAACTTTTTCACATAATTAATTCACTAACTCCAAGCCAAACAAGATAGCAATCAGCTCACAACAACAATGTTTCAACTTTTCAGGTGTTATGCCTTAAGTGATGCGACCACATTATAATTATACCTTAACAGTGAATTACACATGAACTGAAAACTACACCTATTCGGTCTTGTGTAAAGTTCCTTTAGGAAGTCTAAGCAACTAATGTCTAATGTTTTCATGGTTAGCTGGATCTTATTTCTAATGTGAAGTGACAATCCTCTTTCTAGGCTCTAAGTCTCATATTCCTTTGTGACATTCACTTACATCCCAACCTTCTCAACATTAGAGCTCCGCTAGATTGTTAAATTAAGTGGCCAGTTTAACTTATCGATTTTATTTTTAAACTCAACAAATAGAATGTGTAAACCAAAATGGTATGAAATGTAACATAACATAAGCCATAACAACCCTAGGGCATCCACAATATTGGACCCATAGGAAAATTTAGCCCATGATGAATGAAAAAGTAATGAAATTTATTAGATCATAAATCATAACTACAATATTGAGTTCAATGTTCAAAGAAAATAAAAGAACTACAAGAAATAAATGAATAGAAATGCAGGAAAAATATGACTCAAGGGATCTCAGGACAAATCCTCAAATTCCTAGTTTTTTCCTAGGTTGATTCCCCTTTTCCAAGGAAGAATCGTTCCTCACCTTACGTTTTCACGAGATGGGATGACCTAAAGTTGTTATGCTTCAAAGGAACTTTCGTTCTTGAGGCTACTGAATTTAGAAGTTGAGGAAATGTCCCAGAGAACTAATGGAAATGGCAGAATATATGGGAAGAGTGATGAATTCAAAGGTGGAGAGTTGTGTTATGAAATGGAGGACTTCTTCTCTTTATATAGGCCCCAAATCGGTTGAGGAGAACCGAAATCCATATTCTGAGGGATCATCGGTCAAAATCGGGGCTGCCCAACTTGGAATGTGAAAATCGCAACTACTCTTGATTAGGTTGAAATCTGGAAAATTTGAGCTCACTGATGTAATTGCAGTGGATCTGTTAATGTCACTGTATCAGTCAAGAATCAACAATCCAACCTCAATCTCCTACCAAAATCTACAAAAGCAACTCCAGATCAATAAACAACATCTTTTAAATTCAATCTAACCCTCATCAACTTATTTCAACTTAGACTAAATTTAAAGAAAACACATGCAAAAGACCCATTTTTGAAATAAAAGTGCACGAATAAAGGCCCAAAAACATATATTTTCATGACATGTATCACTTACATAATTTGAAATCAATTATAAAAATATGATAACAAAAAAGTTCTCCACAACGGTATCATATCAAATGCCCACCCAAGAATTTAGCAAATATTAATTCGCCGTCTGTGGGGATCGAACCCACGACCACGTGGTTAAAAGCCACGCGCTCTACCACTGAGCTAAGACGGCTTGACCAGTATTATATACTTGATTATTTATTAATTGGCAAACAAATAACAAGTCTAAGACAACCTATTTACTATTTAGCCTTTTCTATATTCACGATCCTACGAAACACAAAATTCAACATGGCTCTTATCATTTTGTTTTGTGTTTCATAAAGTTCATTAATTCTTTTTAAAAAATACCCATAACGTCAGAAATTAGCCAACATAAAATTAGAAAAATGAGACCTATTAAACATTTATAAAGTTGAAAAGGCTATTAAACAATAAATTCAAAAACCTACCAACAATGATATTACCTTATAACTTAACTTATAATAAGTTACCCTTTTTATATTCACTTAAATAAAAGACTTTGCTCTTCCTTGTGAAATTTTTAGATGGTTTTACTTTTGATTGTTTCATTCTACATAAAACATATATGTGATCACTTTCTCAGCTAATATAGGTATAAATGGATCAACTAAAACTCAATTGGTATAGGCTAATTTGCTTAAAAAATACTAATTTTGATTTTTCTTCTATTTTTTCTTCTATTATATTCCTTTCCTTTTCCTTTCTAAAAGCACAAACACCTTTTTCTTTTAAAATTATTTTTAAGCTAAAACGTCTAGAATATAAAAATTTTATAATTTTAAGTCATCGATGTGGTAAAAACATATTGCTGTTATTATTAATTATTATTATTATAATAATAAAAAAATAAAGACTCATTTTATAAAGTATAAAAGGTGTACAAGTATTTGAATTCTCTCTAAACTCAAACATATAGTATAGGTCTTTAAATTATTTTGCGTGTAGTAGAATTTTTTTAACATTCTAAAATATCTCTAGACACAAAATTAAGAGGTTTTTTGGGACATTAAGATGATATAGAATATCGGGAGTTCTGATGTCTGAGTAGTTATGATGTATATGTTTGGATTTGTAGAGTTGTTATGTCTGTGTTTTAGTATGCAGAGTTGTTATGTCAGTGTTATCTGGTTCAATTTATAATAATTTGCGTGTATGAACACTGTTTTTTTTTTAAATCATATAATCCAATTATTGTATCCATCCTATTTGAAATAAGACATTGATTGCATTTTTTTTTATTCCTTCCAGTCTCAAGATATGATATATAGTTCAATTTTATATTAAAATAATTAAAAATGATTACATTGATAATTTATATTCAAATAATTAAAAATGATTATATTAATTACTGAAATTTATTAAGTCTAAGTAATATATTTATATTTATTAATTAATTAAGCTATATTTTTATTGTTCAATTTTTCAAAAATAAAAATCTCACACTTTTGCAAAGTAACTTAAGTAACTTCAATATTAAGAAGCATGTAAACATTAAAAATAAATGAAGACAATGCAAATACTCATTATAAAAATTAAAAAATTAATAACACCAAAAAAACAGTCCGTGTAATATATCCATTGTATAAGTAACACACCAAAATTAATAACAAAAAAAAATACAACTGAAATGGAATATAAATGAATTAAAAAAAATAACACACCAACCTCAAACTAATTGAATATTACGTATTAGTTTGGGCTGCATAACAAAACAATAAAAAGAAATTAGAAGAAATCTAGAAATACTTATAGTGTAGGAAAAGAACTAGTTCGAATAATGAAGTACCTATGTTACTTTTATGAAGTACGATATGGATGGAGTCCACGGGTTGCCGGATCAAAACACAATGAGACACCCTACCACCCACCAAACAACCAAAAGTTAGAAACTTAATAATATGAAAATAACAAAACCAAATATTAGAAAGTAGAGAAAGAGAAACCGAAGTTAAACAACTCACCAGATTGACAAAATAAATCTTAGTGGAGGCTCTCAGCAAATAGAGAAAGACCAATGTTGTTATATAGGAAAATTGAGGGGAAAGGAGTGGTTGGTTGAACATTAATAACAGCCCCAACAAATATTAAAAAAAAAGTGTGACCAACCTCAAAATATTTAAAGTTTACATCATGAATGAACTCAAATCCAATTAATAAATTGGTTAAGTCATTAATGAAGTGGTTGAATGGGTAATGGAAATATGCAAGTGAAAAAAAATCAGCTGACAATTAGAACAATCATTAATAAAATCAGCAAGCAATCAAAACGATTATTATTAAAGTTAGTGGACAGTTTAATAAATGAGGTAACTAATAATGCATATTATTGAAAACGTACAAAATACGCGAATGTGATCGAGTATGATCGAGTGTGAACGATCGAGTATGATCGAGTATGTTCAAGCATAATCGAGTATGAAGCACGAGTATGGTTGAGAGAAACAGTGACATAGGATACACGGAAGAAAAATAATGGTGAAATACGAAACACGTCCCAAAAATGGGCTCACAAACCATTAAAATCGATGAGATAGGATAATGGGCCACCAAACATTGAGATGATATACCAACCCATAGTATACTATCTCATGTTGGACCCCCAAATAGTCTCTAAAAGTCTGAAATCTAGTTAGACACAAAATTGAGAATTAAAAGAGTTATATGCTTTTTAAGTAATTGAAAAAAACTATTATACACAATATTAAAAGTTTAATTTTTTTATTGTTCAAGTGGACCAAATTTATATTTTAACCAAATAAAATTCTAAAGAACCCATAATATATAGTATTGTAAGAACATTTTAGAGAAAATGAAAGTCACATCGTTGAAAAATTATTCAATATGACAATAACTAACTTATTAAAACATTATACATCAAAATTCCAAGTTGGAGCCCAATCCAGCCTGAACATAATACCTCCACATGATTTGTGCATATCATGAAGGAAGCAGCACATCAGAATCCTGTGTTGAAGTTTAAAGTGAAAGCAATCGAACCGAACCAAATCGAGAAATGTGTATCAATACTACAGCTCGAAATCATGTCGTAGACACTCTTTAAAGGATAGAGAACCTGTCGGGTGTTGTGGATCCTGTAACGTCCAACCAGGTGAACAACCAAGTCTACCTTCAAATTTCAAACTGATTGTTCTTTGTTAAAAATCTTTACAATAAGGTTTCTTTCCAAAAGAATATTATTTGAAGAGCATGATCGCGTTTTCCTTTTCTTGTGGTCATAGGCTGAAGAGAGTGCAAGAAAATCATTTCATCTCCTGATAAATGATGTAAAGAACGTGTCTTTATATCCAATGGACATAGAAATATACTTATGTTGTATTGTTCATTAGAGGGATCAGTGGTACTTAAGGAGTAAGATGTAACTACAACTGTACTTACGAGCATCTATGAAGGGTCATCGTACTGATAATTGATTATATCCAATGGACATAGAAATATATCTATGGTAAGAAGAGTTCAACTGTTGGTCTTTAGGGGAATTCCTGGTAGTTAACGGATGGTGGATATCGTGGTTAAAGAGTTTAGTCAGTTATTCACGTACCGTTGGAGCTTTGAGCCATAGGTTCATAAGGTCCCCTTAGTAGCTTGGATAAAAGTTGAGAATCAGTTTTTGAGTCAATTTGAAATGTTCAAATTGACGAGAGGGAGTTCGATTATATATGATATAATTGAACTAGTTAATTATATATATATGATATAATTAATTTTATGTACGAGATACATTAATTTGGAGGAAATTGAATATAAATATGATTTATATCTAGTGGAGGAAAAATACTGTGGTTAATATATGATATTAATTCATAGATTATGAATATAATTTGATTATATTTATTATCTATTAATTGGACGGTTAAGGGATAATTGGTCGGCGTCTCTTCTGTTTTCATAACGGATGAGTAAGATGAAGAATCGTTTTGAGATGCTTAAATAGCTCACGATGTGTTAAGCATCGGAGGCGCGAACATAGTGTTGAAGTGTGGCATCGCTTAGTAAAAATCAGAGCCTATACGATAGTGCTAATTGATCGCTTACCTATACGATAGTGCTGAGCGATCGCTTAACGTTTACACCCGTGCACGCTATTTACTAAACGATCACTTACATTTTCCTACATGATCGTATACTTCACCTAAACGATTAAGCATTTTGAGTCTTTCTCCCACTTGCTTGATCGTTGTTTACGATCTCCCTTCCTCTCTCCTCTACCAAATCTGAACAAAGTCCACCCTTTGGATTCTCATTCCGAGAATACTGAGGGCTCTAAGTAGTGGTATCGTCCCCGTTTCCTTCTGTTCGTGTGGAGACTGTTCAAGGTAGACGATTGGGATTTGCTGAACGATAGCTTGCCATTCTAGTGAAAGTGAGATTTACTGTGAAGAAAAAGTCTTCAACTGGTATGATCTCTCGGTCTCTAGTTTATTGTTCCTTTAAGCATGCCAGTAATTTAGCATTGTGAATGCATATCTGTATGTTTGAATGTATATGTGGAATTCTACCACAATGAATTGGAAAGATCCGCTTCCGCTCATAGGTACTCTTGAATAAGAGTTCCTTCAAAAGTAACGAACTTTATTAGATCATAAATCATAACTACAATATTGAGTTCAATATTCAAAGAAAATAAAAGAACTATAAGAAATAAATGAATAGAAATGCAGGAAAATATGACTAAAGGGATCTCGAGACAAATCCTCAAATTCCTAGTCTTTCCCTAGGTTGATTCCCCTTTTTTCAAGGAAGAATCATTCCTCATCTTACGCTTCCACGGGATGGGATGACCTAGAGCTACTATACTTCAAAGGAACTTTCGTTCTTGAGACTACTGACTTGAGAAGTTGAGAAAATGTCCCAGAGAACTAATGGAAATGGCAGAATATATAAGAAGAGAGATAAATTCGGAGGTGGAGAGTTGTATTATGAAATGAAGGACTTCTCTTTATATAGGCCCCAAATCGGTTGAAGAGGGCCGAAATCAATGTTCTGAGGGATCATCGGTCAAAATCGGGACTGCCTAACAGCTTGGAATGTGAAAATCGCAACTACTCTTGACTAGGTTGAAATCTAGAAAATTTAAACTCACAATAACATCTTTTAAATTCAATCTAACCCTTATAAACTTATTTCAACTAATTAAGACTAAATTTAAAGAAAACACATGCAAAAGACCAATTTTTCAAATAAAAGTGCACAAATAAAGACCCAAAAATTTGTACTTTCAAATATGACAACAAAAAAGTTCTCCATAATGGTATCATAACAAATTCCCACCCAAGAATTTAACCAATTTTAATCACCGTCTGTGGGGATCACGAACCCACGACCACGTGGTCAAAAGCCACGCGCTCTACCACTGAGCTAAGATGGCTTAACGACTAATAAAAACTGATTATGTACTAATTCGTAAAGAAATAATAAGTCTAAGACAACCTATTTAGCCTTTTCTATATTCACAATCATACCAAACACAAAATTCAACATGGCTCTTATCATTTAGTTTTGATTTTTTTGAAGAAATACCCATAGCACCAGAAATTAGCCAACATAAAATTAGAAGAATGAGACCTATTAAACATTTATAAAGTTCAAAAGTTCAAAAACCTACCGACAATGATATTACCTTATAACTTAACCAATAATAAGTTGAGCCCTTTTTATATTCACATAAATAAATAAAGCCCTTTTTAGTATAAAAAATAAAGACTAATTTTATAAAGTATAAAAGATGTACAAATATTTGAACTCTTATTTATAGGTCTTTAAATTATTTTGCATGTAATAGAAATTTTAAATTATTTTGCATGTAAAAGAATTTTTTTAACATTCTAAAATATCTGTAGACACAAAATTAAGGGGTTGTTTGGGACTGATGTCTGGAGAGTTCAGATGTCTGAGGAGTTCTGATGTCGGTGTTTGGATGTGTAGAGTTTTTATATCTGAGTTCATATATTTGTATTTTGGTGGGTAGAGTTGTTATATTAGTGCTATCTGGTTCAATTTTTGTATCCATCCTATTTGAAATAAGACATTGATTGCATTTTTTTTATTCTTTCCAATCTCAAGATATGGTATATAGTTCAATTTTATGTTAAAATAATTAAAAATGACTACATTGATAATTTATATTAAAATAATTAAAAATGATTATATTAATTACTGAAATTTATTAAGTCTAAGTAATATATTTATATTTATTTATTAATTAAACTATATTTTTATTGTTCAATTTTCCAAAAATAAAAATCTCACACTTTTGCAAGGTAACTTAGTAACTTCAATATTAAGAAGCATGTAAACATTAAAAATAAATGAAGACAATGCAAATACTCATAATAAAAATTAAAAAATTAATAACACCAAAAAAACAGTCCATGTAATATATCCATCATATAAGTAACACACCAAAATTAATAACAAAAAATACAACTGAAATGAAATATAGGGGAATACAAAAAGAAGTAACACACCAACTTCAAACTAATTGAATATTTCGTATTAGTTTGGGCTGCATAACAAAACAATAAAAAGTTAGAAGAAATCTAGAAATACTTATAATGTAGGAAGAAAACTAGTTCGAATAGAGAAGTACCTACATTGCTTCTATGAAGTACGATATGGATGTAGGTCACGAGTTACCAGATCAAAGTACAATGAGGCACCCTACCACCCACCAAACAACCAAAAGTTAGAAACTTACTAATGCGAAAATAACAGAACCAAACATTAGAAAGTAGAGAAGAAGAAACCGAAGTTAAACAACTCACCAAATTGACAAAATAAATCTTGGATAGTGGAGACTCTCAGTAAATAGAGAATGACCAATGTTGTTTTATAGGAAAAGTGAAGGGAGAGGGGTGGTTGTTGAATATTAATAATAACCCCAACAAATATTTTTTAAAAAAAAGTGTGACCCGCCTCAGAATATTAAGTTTACATCATGAATGAACTCAAATTCAATTAATAAATTGGTTGACTCATTAATGAAGTGGTTGAATGGGTAGTGTAAATTAATAAACAATCAGAACCGTCATTATTAAAGTTGGTGGACAGTTTAATAAATAAAATAATTAATAATACATAATATTGCAAAAGTATAAAATACACGAATATGATCGAGTATGATCGAATATATTCAAGCATAATCGAGTACGAATGATAGAGTATGATCAACCATAATCAAGTATGAACGATCAAGTATGTTCAAACATAATCGGGTACGATGCATGATAGAGTATGAATGATCGAGAATGATCGAATATGAACAATCGAGTATGGTTGAGAGAAACGGTGACATACAATACATGGAAGGAAAATGACGATGAGATACGAAACATGTTCCAAAAATTGGCCCACAAATAATTAAAATCAGTGAGATAGGATAATGGACCTCCAAACTACCAATCCATGATATACCATCTCATGTTGACCCCCAAACCTCTCTAAAAGTCCGAAATCTAGTGAGAATTCAAGGAGTTATATCCTGTTTAAGGAGAAAAAAAAACTATATTATACACAACATTAAAAGTTTAATTTTTTATTGTTCAAAGACACGAAAGGATCTATTTGAAAATGGACCAAATTTATATTTTTTAACCAAATAAAATTCTAAACAACTCATAATATATATTATTGTAAAAACATTTTAGAGAAAATGAATGTCACATCATTGAAAAATTATTCAATCTGACAATAGCTAACTTATTAAAACATTATACATCAAAATTCCAAGTTGGAGCCGAATCCAACCTCAACATAATACCTCCACATGATTTGTGCATATCGGGAAGGAAGTAGCCCTTCAGAATCCCGTGTTGAAGTTTAAGGTGAAAGCAATCGAACCGAACCAAACCGAGAAATGTGTATCGATACTACAGCTCGAAATCATGTCGCAGACACTCTTTAAAGGAGGGAGAACCTGTCGGGTGTTGTGGATCCTGTAACGTCCAACCAGATGGACAACCAGGTCTACCTTCAAATTTCAAACTGATTGTTCTTTGTTAAAAATCTTTACAATAACGTTTCTTTCCAAAAGAATATTATTTGAAGAACATGATCGCGCTTTCATTTTCTTGTGGTCATAGGCTGAAGAGAGTGCAAGAAAATCATTTCATCTCCTGATAAATGATGTGAGGAACGCGTCTTTATACAAGTAAATTGCAGCAAGCACATTAACAAGGCCTTATTACTTGTTCATGCTTAGTTATACAGCACAGGGCAAAAGTTAACTCAATGGGTTATATTAGAAACAGTAGGCAAGGATGCCATGGGTTCAATTTAAGTATAAAGAAAGGCAAACCTCAAGAGGAGTAACTCTACTGACTCTTCTTTAGCTTAGAATGGGAAGATGATGAAGACCGATTATCATAATTGGACGATCGAATAATGAAAAGAAGTGTTTCTACAAGCATGCCGAAAACTAATCCAAGGATACCTCCAGCAGCACTCTGAGAAACAAAATTGATTGCCCAATTAATGACAGTACTACGAGAATCAGAAATTAATGAGATTGCTCAAAAGTAAACAAATATTCATTAAATACCATGATTGGATCATGCCTAAACAATGCTCGGAATAAAGCATATCCAACCAGATAGCCAGTAAACATTATCAACACGACATGTAAACCTGCAACAACCTCATGACTTGTTAATTCTTGTTGTTCAGAAGGCAACAGGAAACAAGAAAGAACAATATGACATTGAAGATCTCAAATGTTCAAAAAGAAGTTGAAAATGGCAAGAGTTCATGTAAAACATTCATGAAAGTTATCAATTCAGGCAATCTTGTAATACCCATATTAAAAATTATCAACAATATCACATAATGAAGATTTCATAGATGTTACATTTCTCTTTTGTAAATATGAAAAACCATATCATTTCATCGAACTGCATACAATTTTGTCTTATACATAAAATGCACGCACATTTAAATATATCATAAAAAGGTGTATGTTGGTAACGTAAAATGACAAGGTTGCATAGATACCAAATCCGAGCTGATCCTTGTAGGAAGAGAAAGGCTCCTCAATTGGTTTCTTAGGTGCAATATCTTTCACCAGTTCCTGATAAGCCTTCCTCTCTGCTACATCTGCAAGCTTCTTCAGTCTAGCCTTTAACTCCTCACTCTGTATACCCATATCAATAAATTAACAACCCCACAAGAAAATTTATATATATTTTTCTTAACCAGAAGTTCTGAAATCTAGAAGTTTTCACAGTTCAGCATATAAACTTCAATTTGGCTTCCTCAAAAACGTGGTTCAAAGACTCAAACTACTGAATACAGCTAGGGCCAAGTCATATCCAGATTGAAGGGATCCAGGACATGAATGACATCATTGGCATGGTCGTAGAAGTACTGAATATGCTGTTTCTTAAATAATGTATAAAATTTGTGTGCTCTGAGTTTAGTTCATATCCATGTAAATGTCCTTGGAGTTAATATACCACTAGTTTGAGCATTGTTCGAGCTAAATATCTTCAATTAAGATAACGTTTTTTTCACATTGATTGTACTCCAATTTTAAGAAATTTCAAAGAATCCGTCAATTAATTTTGGATTTGGATTTTCTTTCTCCAATTTTGTCATCAAATCATCACTCCGACTAACAAAACCATCAAACTAATTTGCTAATACATAAACTTCATACAGAACTAAATGAAGAGAAATTATTATACACACCTTCTCTCTGGGTTTAGGGCTTGTCAAGACGAACTCCGATCCAGCCAAAAGACGAAGCAAGTCCGGCCGTGCGGATGATTCCTTAGCAAACCAGATAGCTCTCAGCGGCTTATACGGAATGTTTTGTTGTGAAGCGAGATCTGAAGCAATCTGCCGGAGTTCATCGGAAAGTTGCGAGTCTATGGACGCTGAGGTCAGAAATGAGCGAATTGCTTCGGTGTTAGATAGAACAAGACCAGACGGATGTGTGTGGTCGTTGATCATCGTAGAAAAGGGTTTTGCAGTTTGAGAAAAGCGTTATCCTTGGCGCCGACGAGACCGGTGGAAGACGAGAGCTCAAAGCAACTAAAATGGAGTTCAACGTTTTAGTTAGATCGGGCTGAATTGTTAGGTGGAAAGAAAACCAATTTGAATAAATATAACAATTTTAACATTGACAATTTAACCTTGACAAAAATATGATGCATAGGAAAGAAATTTCGAATGTATAGTTGAACGGAAAAGTATTGATAAAAATAGGGTAATTTTGGTGGATAACATAATCATGTACCAGATCCAGTCATCATGGATGTTAGTATTGGAATTGATGTCATAAATCTAATGTATCTCACGGTTCGTAGTTTTGTTAATACAAATGATTTATCTAATAAAATTTAAGGTATTTTATTTGATATTTAGACAATATTAATTTAATCCAATAAACTAAGATCCAAAGTTATATGATATCACTTGAACAGAATGTAGTTGACATACAGATGGTTCATGTTCAAGTAATAACCTAAAAGGTCTATAATAAATGAATGAAGGTTAGGTGTCTTATCCTGGTATGTCTTATCCTGATAACACTGATACGTCATACTTTGTAATTATTACATGAGATGCAAGTGTTACAAACAATATGAACCATATTGTTTATGTAAAGTCATATGAGTGGGAGTATTAGTTTATATATATACCGGACCATGAAATAATTAATTTCTCTTTATAACACTTATTTGAAGAAACTAATATTTCACTATGATGATCATAAGAGACTTGACCTTAATCCTGAGTGAGTTGCGAACTCCTGTTTATGACGATGGTCTTTTGATCTGTATGGGTGAAAGTGACCATGATAGCAAACTCAATAAGCCTACCATTTTGGGGATTTGTTTGATTAGGGAGCTACGAACATAACTATACAAGATGAAATTCACTCCTTCCCATTTCATGGAAAAGTAGATAAATTACTCCCTTAATAGTTGGTTCCAGGTCTTGAACAATGAGGCCTCAACCTATCAGTGGCCTCATTGTTCAAGAAAGAAAACCAATTTTAACATTGATAATTTAACCTTGATAAAAATAGGATACATAGAAAAGCAATTTCGAAGGTAGAGTTAAACAGAAAAGTATTAATAAAAATAGGGTAATTTTGGAAGATAATATAATTGTGTACCGGATCCAGTCACAATGGATGCTAGTGTTGGGATTGATGTCCTAAATCTAGTATATCTCGTGGTTTGTAGTTTGTTAACACAAATGATTTATCTAATAAACTTTAAGTTATTTTATTGATATTTAGACAGTATTAATTCAATCCAATAAATTAAGATCAAAGTTTATATGATGTCACTTGAACAGTATGTAGTTGACATAGAGGTGATTCATGTTTAAGTAATAACCTAAAAGATCTATAGTAAATGGAGGAAGGTTGGGTGTCTTATCCTAGTAACACTGCAGATATGTCCTACTTTGTAATTATTACATGAGATGTAAGTCTTACAAATAATATGGACTATATTGTTTATGTAAAGTCATGTGAGTGGGGGTATCTTATATAAAGAAGTTTATACATAGACCGGACCATGAAATAATTAGTTTATCTTTATAACACCGTTACTTGAAGAAACTAATATTTTACTATGATGACCATAGGAGACTTGACCTTAATCCTGAGTGAGTTGTGAACTCCTGTTTATGTCGGCAGTTCTTTGATCTCTATGGGCGAGAATGACCATGATAGCCGACTCAATAAGCCTACCATTTTGGAGATTTGTCTGATTAGGGAGCTATAAACACAGCTACACATGATGCAATTCACTCCTTCCCATTCCTTGAAAAAGTAGATAAATTGCTCTCTTAATAGCTGGTTTTGGTTCTTAAACAATGAGATCCCAACCTATCATTGGCCAAGAGGTGTTAGTTTATAGTTGGACTATAAATTTTTATTCATTAGAGGAATTAGTGGTACTTAAGGAGTTAGATGTAATTCCAGGGGTAAAATGATATTTTGACCCAGTTGTAGTTATGAGCATTCGCGAAGGGTTATCCCTCTGTTAATTGGTTATATCTATGGACACAAAAATATATCTACAGTGCGAAGAATGCAACTATCGGTCTTTAGTGGAGTGATCTGTAGTTAATGAATATTGATTAATTGGATTAAAGGAGTTTAATCAGTTAATCTCATATCATTTGACCTTCTAATTTGTAGGTCCATAAAGTTCCCTTGTTAGCTCATTGAAGGATAGTAATAAGGAATGATTTAAATTATTCAAATCAAATTAGATAATTTTATGTTAATGAGATTAATATGTAATGGTTAATTACATATATGATCTATAATCTAAATTATGTAAGAGAGATATATTTGAATAAGACTCAATATCAGATTTATATGAATTGGATTCATAAAGAGATGTATACATATAAATATGTGATATTTATACGTTAATTAACTTCATATTAAATATGATTTAATTGATTAATTGATTAAGAAATAATGGAGATTGGAGATTAGTATAAATATATGATATTTATGATAATTAATTAAATGTATATGAAATAAGATTTAATATATGATCATTTAATTAATGTGAGACTTAATTAAATAAGGATTATTTAATTAATTAGCATTAAGGGTATAAAGGAAAATATTTGGAGAAGGGGTTAACCCTTCTCCATATAAATATATTTTTATAGTCCTTTTAGGACAAGGGTTTTGACTATACCAAAAAAATAAACAAAAAAATAAAATATTAGCCTCCCGAGCCTCCACCTTCTCTCTAACTTCTCTCTAAAAATTCTCTACCATTTTCCTCCTCAAATGTTCTAAGAAACCATTCTTCCAAGTTCTTTGGAACCCTAAAGAATAGCAAGGTAACTTTGTTGGCGGTGTCCTTCATTAGAGAAGTTTGAGATTGTTGATAATGGTGGAAGATGAAAGCTAGAAGAATCAACAAATATGAGTTTTGATTTCTTTTTTTCTTCCTTTTTTCTTTAGTTTTGTTTGAATATTTATCTTACAAATGTATGTTTTGTTTTACTATTTTTGTTTCTATAAAAATCGAATGTCTAAATACAAGCGTTCACACGCTTCCACAGGAATTCGATTCCTTCAATTGGTATCAGAACCAGTTTTTCTTGCATTTTGATTTTTTGTTTTTTGAAACAAAAATCAGTTCATGAGGTAGGTTATTTTTTTGCATTTTGCTTGAAAATGTATGAGGTTTGCTTGATAGATAATTTCACTTATTGGCACCATAGATTGTAAAATTTTATTTTGATTCGATCAATGTAAGGGTCTATTGTTTGGACATTTTATTTCTGCAATCGAGCCTGTATTTTTTGGTCATTCGAGTAAGAAACAAAGCTATCTGGAGCCTAATTTTTCAGAAAAAAAATAGAGGTTTTGCTTCTGTCTCGCAGTGCCTGGAATCTTAGCATGCGATGATAGCTTGCGGCGAGATGGCATACAACGATGGCTTGCAGCGAGATGCATTCCATGCAATGGGGTGATGGTCTTACAAAGCAAAGGAGCTTGAAGGTAAGCGCGTCAACCCATACCATATGTCGACACTTAAAAAGTTGAAACAAGCATCTCGATCTTGGAATATAAGGTTTGATGTTGCAGTCAAATCTTATGGCTTTGATCAAAATGTTGATGAGCCTTTTGTTTATAAGAAGATCAACAACAGTTCAATAGCTTGTCTTGTGTTGTATGTGGATGATATCTTACACCTTGGGAATGATGTAGGTTACCTGACTACCACTAAAGAATGGTTAGTTACTCAATTCCAAATGAAAGATTTGAGTGAAGCACAATTTGTTCTAGGGATCTAAATTATAAGGGATCGAAAGAACAAATCACTAGCCTTGTCTCAAACATCCTATATTGACAAAGTGTTTGTCAAATATTCGATGCAAAATTCCAAGAAGGATTTGTTACCTTTCAGGCAAGAAATTATCTTGTCTAAGGAACAGTATCTTAAGGCACCACAAGAGATTGAGAAGATGAGACGGATTCCTTATGCATCTGCAATGGGTAACCTTATGTATGCCATGTTGTATACTAGATTCGATATCTGTCATGCAATGGGAGTCGTCAGTACATATCAATCCAATCTAGGATTTGATCACTGGATAGCAGTTAAAGCTATTCTTAAGTATCTTAAAAGAATGAAAAACTATATGTTTGTGTATGGTGTTAAGAATTTGATCCTTACAGGATATACTGACTCTGATTTTGAGACTAATAAGGATTCAAGGAAATCCACATCAGGATCAGTGTTCACTCTAAATGGAAGAGCTATAGTATGACAGAACATTAAGCAATGTTGTATTGCGGATTCCACCATGAGGCTAAGTATGTCTGCCTGTGAAGTTACTAAAGAAGTCGTTTGGCTTAGAAAATTTCTCACAGATTTGAAAGTTGTTTCAAATATGTCCTTGTTCATGACACTTTATTGTGATAATAATGGTGTTATGGCAAACTCCAAGAAGCCTCGTAGCCACAAACATGGAAAGCATATAGAGTGCAAGTAGCATTTTATTAGAAAGATTATGCAATGGGGAGATGTGATCATCACAAAGATTGCCTCGGAGCACAATATTGTTGATCCATTTACAAAGATTCTCACGACTAAAGTTTTTTAGGGTTACCTGGAGGGTCTGGGTCTACGAGATATGAGTCGTCTAAGTTAAGGGAAGTGGAAGATTTTATTGGATATAATGTATGCCTAGTTTATTGTATTGTATATTGGGTTTGCTTTACATTGTATATTGATACTTTACTTTTTCACTCGTCTCTTATTGTATTTTGATATATTCCACTAGCTTTGGACAAGTGTGATATTGTTGGAATTGATATTCTAAATCTAATGTATCTTATGGTTTGTAGTTTTGTTAACACAAATTATTTATGTAATAAAATCATAGGTATTTTATTTGATATTTAGAAAATATTAATTCAATCCAATAAACTAAGATCCAATGTTATATGATGTCACTTGAACAGTATGTGGTTGACATATAGGTGGTTGATGTTCAAGTAATAACCTAAAAGGTCTGCAGTAAATTGATGAAGGTTAGGTGCCTTATCCTGGTAACACTACGAATATGACCTACTTTGTAATTGTTACATGAGATGTAATTGTTACAAACAATATGAACCATATTGTGTTGGGATTGGTGTCCTAATTCTCCCGGAGTCTCGTTGTTTTGTAAAGATACATATTGTTCAATGAATAAAATAAGTGTTATTTAATTCTGGCATTTACTCATATCCAATAAACAAAGCTTCTTGGTTATCTTATGTGAACTTAAGTATGTATATGTGATATACAAGTGGATTATGCCTTAAGTGATAACCTAAATCGGTTTGTAGTATAAGGATTAAGGTGGGATACCTAATCCTGGTGACACTACGGATACAGCCCGCTTTGTAGAGGTTTGCAAGTGTTGTAAACTACTACAGATGGTAGATCCTGGCCATTCGTGTGGAGACGTGGAGTGGGGGTGTCCTATACAAAGAGTTTATATAATACCTAGACCACGAGATGACTAGACTCTGTATATAATACCGTTGATACTAAAGACTTGCATCTCACCTAAACGACCATAGGTGACACGACCTCAATCCTGAGTGTTTTGTGAACTCCTACCTTTGAGGGTGGTTCTTTGATTAGTATGGGTGAGAGTGGCCAGATTGCCAACTCAAGATGCCTACCTTTTTGGGGACTTGTCTGATCTGGGAGCTGGGAACTCAATCCACAACATGGAATTCACTCCTTTCCCGAAGCAGGGATAAGTAGAGAGATTACTCCCTTAAGGGCTGATTTTGGGGCTTGAACATAGTGGCCACAGCTTCTCTTTGGAAGAGAAGACTTAGTCATAATAGGACTATGACTTATGTTCATTAGAGAGATCAGTGGTACTTAAGGAGATAGATTTAACTACAGGGGCATAACGGTTATTGACCCAGCTGTACTTACGAGCGATTTATGAAGGGTTGTTGCACTGCTGATTGGTTAAGATGGACACATAATATATTTGTAGTGAGAAGAGTTCAATTGTCAATCTTTAGTGGAGTGTCTGGCAGTTAACAGATGGTGGATCCCATGACTAAAGAGTTTAGTCAGTTATGCACGTACCGTTGGAGCTTCGGATCTATAGGTCCATGAGGTCCCCTTGGTAGCTTGGATTCTATTGAGAATCAATTCTTGGTATTGATTTGAAATGTTCAAACTGACAAAAGGTATTTTGATTATATATGATATAATCGGTATGATGTATAAGATACATCTAGTGGAGGATTGATGTAAATGAGATTTACGTTAAGTACCATGGAATAGAAAAAGAACTATGGTTTATATGTTTCATAAGATGAAATATTAAAACTATAGGTTATAAATATAGTATGACGATTTGGTCAAAGACTCCGTAAAGTGTTTAATGGATGATGATCAAAAGTTGTTCAACTATCCAAGATAAAAGTTACTCTTGAGAAAACCTAAAGTCAACTTAGTTAAAATCCTTAGCCGTGTTTTTTCTAAGTAAGCTAAAACCCTAGGTTATAAAATACTCAGTGGGAGGAGGAGGCGTATCAGATATGTCTATGATTCTACTCACGTTTCTCCCTGTATGTTCACACTGTGAGATTCATGTTTGACCTCAAGATGCCCCAGGATGCATCCCCCTTAAGATGGTTGTTTGCACGAGTCAATATCAAGGTGGACGGAGAGAATATTTTAATAGATCGCATAGCTTTGCTAGACGATCGCTGGCCCAAGGTAAACCATCGTGTAGAGTCTGTATGCGACAGACCAAGCTAAACGATAGAGCTAAACGATCGCATAGCTTTTGCTAGACGATAGCATACCTTTATCTAAATGATTGGGCATCGATCTATACGATAGGTCTCAGCCATCTCCCACTTACCCAGTCGATACACGATCATTGTTTCCTCCGTTCGTCTGCCTCACACCAAGTCCGAACAAAGCCCATCCTCTGGATTTTCACACCGAGAATACCAAGGTCGCCTTGTTAGTGGTGTCAAACTCAACTCGACATTGTCGAGGTTTTCTGGAGGCCATTCGTGTCGCTGAGGACGAGCGAGATATTCGTTCGTGTTACGGAGCAGATCGTGATCGAGGAGATGGTTGAGGACGAGTGCAAAGTGTTCATGCTCTGTTTGTGCGGTGTTGAGGTCGTGTAGATCGAGTGTGTGGTCGCTGTTGTTAGATCAAAGTGGGCATCAGAGCGTGGAGACGCTTCTGCCTATGTGCGTAGAGTTTCCCTCTGTACATTTGGTATTTGTTCATACTGTAATTTCTGCATTGTAATTGTATAACCATTTGTTTTGAAGTCAACTATAAACACATGTTAATTCATGATTGTAATTTAGAATAGTCTTGCTTCTGCTGCTCACAGAAATCTTGTTTCTGATTTCCTTTAATTGGTAACAGAGCCAGGTTCTCTGATATTCCAAATTACAGATCTGAATTGAACACTTTTTACAGTCACGGTGGGTTTCTGAATTTATAGTTAACCATTTTCTGCATTTGTGGATGATGTGTTGAACGTTTCGGGTTTAAATTGCCTATTTGTTAAATCTTTCAGTATTACAAAGTGTTAATTGTAAAGGCCCCTGCGTTTTTGGGCAAAATTAACTTTGCAATCGAGTCTGTAATTCGAAAAGTTCAAGTTCGTCAAGTCGTTCATGATGAAGCTTCGGTGCATGGCGATGTAGTTCTCAACAAAGAAGAAGATCAAGCGTTGGTCGGATCGTGTAGCCCCAGGTAAACGATCATAGGGATTTTACTAAACGATCGTTTAGATTTTTTGTTCTAGACGATTGTATAGTATTTTCTAATCGATCGTTCAGCTAATGCTAAGCGATGGGGTAAATTGTTTACCATATCGTGTAACGTTGGTTGCGTGATCGCGTAGGCGTTGGAGGTAGGCGATCGTAGTGGGAGCATGCGATGCCCATCGTTTAGTAAAAGGCGCACGTTAGGCGATCCCGTAGTTAGCAAGCTTCATCGCTTAGTTACTACCTATGTGATCGTGTGTATGCGATATGGAGGCGCTAGCTAAACGATCGCTTAGGCGATTGTGCTTCGCGGCATCGTAGTCGCTTAGACGATCACGGAAGGCGGGTGTCGTGCAGAGCGCACTAAGCGATCGTGTACTTTAGGCTTTATTGCTTAGTAAAGGTACACGATCGTGTAGTAAAAGCTCAACGATCGTTTGGATTTTTCTAGACGATCGTATAGTAATGCTAAACAATCGTTTAACTCTGCAGCGCTAGTAAGCGATAGAGCAAAGAGTTTATTTTATCGTGTAGACGATCGCGGGGTGCTTAGTACACGATGGTTGGTTGGAGAAGCGATGCTTTGACGAGTGGTTTAAGACCCGGTTCGCCTGTTTGAACCGGAGACTCCTTGTCTTTGTAATAGTTAGCTTTTCTTTTGTGTTTTTAAGGCAATTTTAACCAATTCATCAACTTTTATAGCTTATACATGTGATGTATGGTTCTTATGTGTCAAAGTGTATGTCATATAGTTAAAAATCCACCTTAGGTTGTGCAATTATTCATGCATCATCTATTATAAATGTTATAATCTTGCATGAAGAAATTACTTGAAAGCATGTGTATGCATCATGAAATATAAGAGTTATATTTTGCATGCAGTGATCATTATCATGCATCATCCTTTTCTTATAAATGTTTATAGTCTAAGGGTGAATGGAAGCATCTTTTTCTTGTTTCATTGTTGTTTTGTATAAGTGTTATATAAAAGAAGTAGCAATGAATGGACAATGCATTGAGCATGATACTTAGGCTGTTTATAATCGTTATGAATGTCTTGCATGTGTTAGCTTCACATTGTGGTTGTTTCCGTTTATAAGTGTTATAAAGGAAATTAGATCTAAAATCAATAATTCAGAGTTGCATTCGGACTTAGGGTGAACTCAAGTTTTTTAAAAGGGTTTTAAAATTGGATTGAGATAGACCTAAGTTCAAGTGGTTCTAAAGAGTTTAGTAACCTAGATTAATTTTTTCTAATCGGTTTAATAGGATTAAATTGGTTGGAATCAAAGATTAAATTTTTTGTAAACCTATCTATAAGGGACCTTTTGTCTAAGGCGGGTTTTGGCTAGGATAGGGTTCTTAAGTTGACGGAAACATAACACCCCTACTTGGGAACCTACCTGGAAAGGTGAATTAGATAGATTTTCAACAAGCATGCAACGATTTGGTCAAAGACTCCGTTAAAGTGTTTAATGGATGATGATCAAAAGTTGTTCAACTATCCAAGATAAAAGTTACTCTTGAGAAAACCTAAAAGTCAACTTAGTTAAAATCCTTAGCCGTGTTTTTTCTAAGTAAGCTAAACCCTAGGTTATAAAATACTCAGTGGGAGGAGGAGGCGTATCAGATATGTCTATGATTCTACTCACGTTTCTCCCTGTATGTTCACACTGTGAGATTCATGTTTGACCTCAAGATGCCCCAGGATGCATCCCCCTTAAGATGGTGTTTGCACGAGTCAATATCAAGGTGGACGGAGAGAATATTTATAGTTTTTTTTGTAAAGATACAAATTGTTCAATGAATAAAATAAGTGTTATTTAATTCTAGCATTAAGTGTTATTTAATTCTAGCATTTACTCATATCCAATAAACAAAGTTCCTTGGTTATCTTATGTGAACTTAAGCATGTATATGTGATATACAAGTAGATCATGCCTTAAGTGATAACCTAAATCGGTCTATAGTATAAGGATTAAGGTAGGATACCTAATCTTTGTGACACTACGGATACGACCCACTTTGTAGTGGTTTGTAAGTGTTGTAAACTACTTCAAATGGTAGATCCTAACCATTCGTGTGGAGACGTGGAACGGAGGTGTCCTATACAAAGAGTTTGTATAAGACTTGGACCATGAGATGACTAGACTCTGTATATAATGTCGTTGATACTAGAGACTTGTATCTCACCTAAACGACCATAGGTGACACGATCTCAATCCTGAGTGTTTTATGAACTCCTACTTTTGAGGGCGGTTCTTTGATTAGTATGGGTGAGAGTGGCCAGATTGCCAACTCAAGATGCCTACCTTTTTGGGGACTTGTCTGATTTGGAAGCTGGGAACTCAATCCACAACATAGAATTCACTTCTTTCCCCAAGCAGGGATAAGTAAAGAGATTGCTCCCTTAAGGGTTGATTCCGGGGCTTGAACATAGTGGCTACAGTTTCTCTTTGGAAGAGAAGACTCGGTCATAGTAGAACTATGACTTATGTTCATTAGAGGTATCAGTGGTACTTAAAGAGACAGATGTAACTACAGGGGCATAACGATTATTGGCCCAGCTGTACTTACGAGCGATTTGTAAAGGGTTGTCACACTGCTAATTGATTAAGATGGACATATAATATATCTGTAGTGAGGAGAGTTCAGCTGTCAGTCTTTAGTGGAGTGCCTGGCAGTTAACGGATGGTGGATTCCGTGACTAAAGAATTTAGTCAGTTATTCACGTACCGTTAGAGCTTCAGATCTACAGGTACATGAGGTTCCCTTGGTAGCTTGGATTCTGTTGAGGATCCGTTCTTGGTGTTGATTTGAAATGTTCAAATTGACAAAAGGTATTTTGATTATATATGACATAATCGGTATGATGTATAAGATACATCTAGTAAGACTATAGGTTATAAATATAGTATGATTGATGTAAATGAGATTTACATTAAATACCATGGAATAGAAAAAGAACTATGGTTTATATGTTTCATGAGATGAAATATTAAAACTATAGATAATAAATATAGTATGATAAGTTGGTTATCATTTATATTTATAATAATATTAATTATTGGATAATTAATACTTTTTCTTTTAAATAACCAAAGTAGTGAGTGATTATTGGATCATGGTAACCGTGAGTTTAAAAGGAAAGTAGTTTCCTATTTTGAAAATAAGTTTTTTTACAAAAGTTTGAAAAGGTTTTGAGTTTTCTCTCAGCGAAAAGAAACTCACGGGTCATCAAGTAAATACAGATTTACTAAATGACGGCTGGGCGAGCTAAACGATCGTACAGGTACGAGCTAAACGATCGTGCAATGTTTACTAAACGATCGCATAGCTTTGCTAGACGATCGCTGGCCCGAGGTAAACCATCGTATAGAGTCTATACGCGACAGACCAAGCTAAATGATAGAGCTAAACGATCGCATAGTTTTTGCTAGACAATCGCATAGCTTTATCTAAATGATTGGGTATCGATCTATACGATAGGTCTCAGCCATCTCCCACTTACCTAGTCGTGTACACAATCGTTGTTTCCTTCGTTCGTCTGCCTCACACCAAGTCTGACACAGAGCCCACCCTCTGAATTCTTACACCGAGAATACCAAGGTCACCTTGTTGGTGGTGTCAGACTCAACTCAACATTGTTGAGGTTTTCTGGAGGCCGTTTGTGGTGCTGTGGAGGCCGTTCTTGTCGCTGAGAACGAGCGCAGTGTTCGTTCGTATTGCGGAGGAGATCGTGACCGAGGAGATTGTTGAGAACGAGCGCGAAGTGTTCTTGTGGTGTTGCGGTCGTGTAGATTGAGTGTTCGTGGTCGCTGTTGTTCGATCAGAGTGTGCATTGGAGCATGGAGACGCCTCTACCTATGTGCGTAGAGTTTCCCTCTGTACATTTGGTATTTGTTCATGCTGTAATTTCTGCATTGTAATTGTATAACCGTTTGTTTTGAAGTCGACTGTAAACATATGTTAATTCATGATTGTAATTTGGAATAGTCTTGCTTCCGCTGCCCAGAAAATCTTGTTTCCGATTTCCTTCATATTGTTCTTGTAAATACATAGTGAATGGGGGTATCCTATATAAAGGAGTTTATACATAGACCGGACCATGAAATAATTAGTTTATCTTTATAACACTGTTATTTGAAGAAACTAATATTTCACTAGGATGACTATAGAAGACTTGACCTTAATCCTGAGTAAATCGTGAACTCCTGTTTATGACGACAGTTCTTTGATCTGTATGGGTGAGAGTGGTCGTGATAGCCGACTCAATAAGCCTACCATTTTAGGGATTTGTTTAATTAGTGAGCTGGGAACACAACTATACAAAATGAAATTCACTTCTTCTCTTTCCTTAGGAAAGTAGATAAATTGCTTCCTTAATAGCTAGTTTTGGATCTTGAACAATGAGGTCTCAACCTCTCACTGGCCCAATAGGTGTTATTTATAGTTGGATTATAAACTGCTTGTTCATTAGAGGAATCAGTAGTACTTAGGAAGTTAAATGTAATTGCAAGGGTAAAACGATATTCTGACCCAGCTGTAGTTATGAGTATTTATGAAGGATCATCACTCTGTTGATTGGTTATATCTATGGACACATAAATATATCTACAGTGCGAAGAGTGCAGCTATAGGTCTTTAGTGGAGTGATCGATAATTAATGAATAATGATTAATTAGATTAAAAGAGTTTAATCAATTAATCTCATATCATTGGAGTTTCTAATATGTAGGTCCATAAGGTCCCCTTGTTAGCTCACTAAAGGATGGTAATGAAGAATGATTTAAATTGTTCAAATCAAATGCGAGAATTTTATATTAATGAGATTAATATATAATGGTTAATTACAAATATGATCTATAATCCAAATTATATAAGAGAGAAATATTTGAATAAGATTCAAATATTAGATTTATATGAATTGGATTCATAAAGAGATGTATACATATAAATATGTGATATTTATATGTTAATTAACTCCATATTAAATATGATTTAATTGACTAATTAATGGTTAATTAATTGATTGAAAAATAATAGAGATTGGAGGTTAGTATAAATATATGATATTTATGATAATTAATCAAATGTATATTAAATATGATTTAATATATGGTCATTTAATTAATGTGCCAATTCATTAAATAAGGATTATTTAATTAATTAATATTAACGGTATAAAGGTAAATACTTGGAGAAGGGGTTAACCCTTCTCCATATAAATATATCCTTATAGTCCATTTAGAACAAGAGTTTTGATTGCAAAAAAAAAAAAAAAAAAAAAAAAAAATAGCCTCCAAGCCTCCACATTCTCTCTAACTTCTGTCTAAAAATTCTCTACCCTTTTCGTCCTCAAAAGTTATTGGAGACCACTCTTCCAAGTTCTATGGAATCCCAAAGAATAGCAAGGTAACTTTGTTAGTAGTGTACTTCTTCATTGGACGAGATCGTTGATAACGGTGGAAGAGGAAAGCTAGAAGAATCAACAAAGGTGAGTTTTGATTTCTTCTCTTCTTGCTCTTTTCTAGCATGTTTATATTTTTGTTTGAATGTTTATCCTACAAATGCATATTTTATTGTGTTGTTTTTGTTTCCATAAAAATCGAATGTCTAAATGTAAGGCATTCACACGCTTCTGCGGGAACCCGATTCCTTCAACTAGATGGTTGTCATGTCAGCCATATGAACTTGGTTAAAATGAGGACCAAACTCGTGGATCCCATCCACAATTTCAGTATTTTTTTTTATTTTGATTTTTTAAAATTTTAGTTAACAATTTTCTCCCTTACTTATTTTGTTCTTGTTCTTTTATATCATACTCATTTACTAGATTTAGTGTATCAAGATAAAAATGCAATTTCATTAGTTCTTTTATTTCAAGATAGAAGTTCACATGAAACAAAAAGTTTGAATTACAAGTCAATCAATTTTCCACATGGTGGATATCTTTGTGTGCCTCTAGATTAGCTTCGCCTTGTTGACATTGTCGTCTACAACGAATACGTCTTCGATCAGTGTCAGCAACATTGAGTTGTCTTCTCTGCTGAATAATATCTTATACATTTACCAAGTTTTAGTCACACATTGAACCCAACTTTGGTAAACTGTGTTGTACTGAATACTACTGTACATCTTGGACAAAATTATTTTGTATGATGAAAAAATTAATACTAAATAGTGTTCATATCATACATTTGAAAAACGTAAGATAATAAAACTTTTACCATGCAATAATAGTAAGCGTCGTTGGTGTGATAAATCGTCTCATGATTATATCGTACCAGGAAAAATAGTCATCTGATATAGCTAATCCATTTGTTATTTCTCCTTGTGCACAACAATCATGATGTGCATGCCAGTACGATATCTATTCTACATGAATTTGACACAAGTCTTGGTCATACTTACCTCTCAAATCAATCTGGTGTAGTACTAGGATTGTATGACACAACGACGATACCGTTTGTTGCAGACCAAACTGTCTCAACACACGATCTGGTCATGTCACTCTACTATATGGAAGCATATAAGAGGGCTATCAGTCAACCAAATGTCTTGACCATCACGATAATAATTAGGCAGTAATGATCAAATATCTTGCGTTTATGGCATCCAATTAAACTGAAAAAAAATTAGAATAATTAGACACCCAAAAAGTATGTAATATTTATTTGGTATATTCATTTGTTACCTGATTGTGTATCAGTCAGTCAAATATTTGTCGGTATACTAGTAACATATATGATGATTGTTCATAGGCAACTAATACATCTCTCCATCTAAAATTTTGAAAAAAAAAATATAATAATTTATTTTATTACATAAAATGATAATGGAAAATATATATAAATAGAATAATACTTGACACTGAGTGGACGATAATCTGGTGCTGTAATTGGACTTGTGGTGCTATAATGTTAAATCTTTCATAAGTCATACTTGTAGCAGTATCAGTGGTCGCTATTTCGAAAGCTTGTGCCCGACATAGTTCTTTATAAAGTCATGCAAGACAGGCACCACCCCACAACGATCATGGCGTGCATACCAGTACGATATATATTCTGCATGAATTTGGCGCTAGTCTTGGTCATGCTTAACTCTCAAATCAATCTAGCGTATTGTCGACAGTGTATGACACAACGACGCTACCATTTATCGCAGACTGAACTATCTCAACACACGATCTGGTAATGTCACTCTACTATATTGAAGCATATAAGAGGGCTAGCAGTCAACCAATTATCTTGACCATCATGACAATAATTAGGCAATAATGACCAAATATCTTGCGTTATGGCGTCCAATTAAACTGGAAAAAAAAAAGAATAATTAGACATTAAAAAAGTATGTCATATTTATTTTTATATTCATTTGTTACCTGATTGTGTATTAGTCGGTCAAATATTTGTCAGTATACTAGCAACATATTAGCTGACTATTAAGAGGCAGCTAATTCTCCACTCCATCTAAATTTTTAAAAAAACATAATTAAATTCTTTTATTACATAAGATAATAACAGAAAAATATATAAATAAAATAATGTCGAGCACTAAATGGATGATAATCTAGGGCTTGTAATTGGACTTGTGGTGCTATAATATTAAATCTTCATAAGCCCATACTTGTAGTAGTATCAGTGGCCCTGCTATTTCCAAAGCTTGTGCTCGACATAGTTCTCTATAAAGTCATGCAAGACAAGCAACACTCCACAAGTACATACTAGCATGCTTGAAATTAGCCAGTAGAAGGAAACATAAGATGTACCAAAGTGTTCAACTTGTCAACGAACAAAAATCCTCCAATAAGTTACATAATATATGTTTGTGCATATCTTTGTATGTTGATGACATTGGCATCAGGAGACAACTTTAGAAATTGGAACGCTAACCATAGGATATTCAATCTTGATCCTTTCAAATCATCTGATCGAATGCCTAAAAGATTGTGACAAATAGTTTTCTAATCATATTGCAATGAACCTGTCATAAGTTTTCTGTCCACTAGTAATCCAAAACCAAATTGTAACATCCTATAACGTAATTGTGCATTATGAAGGAACTGCGTAGTTTCGAATCGGAAGCGGGGATCGACCTAATTTTTATTTCACAGAACAACAAAATTACAGAACATACAATATGCATCAAAAAATTAAAAAAAAAATTATTATGGCATGCATTAAATTAAAGGAAAAAGAATGCTACCCTTGAAGCCAAAGATCTTCTTCACGAATCCTTTTCTCTAGTCACGATCTAACGAACACTAAATCCAAGGAACACCACCATAAGTGAGAACCCCGTATTCTCTTTTGGGATGAGAATTTCTCAGGAGTTTGTCGGCTCTGAGATTTTGGAAGAGGGAAGAAACGATTTTAGAGAGGCAAGGAGGTTTTTGGGAAAATTTTCCAGAGAGCTCTCACTTAGATTTTTCTGTGAAGAAGATGATAAACAAAATAATAATAAAACCAACCACGTACTATCATCAGAGAGAAACGAGATTAAGGAATTACAACTCCCTTCCAAATTAATTTTCAAAAAGATTAATTTAATAATATATAAAAATAATTTAATAAATAACAAATTATTTAATAAATTATTATATATACACATACATACATATATATGTGATAACCACCTTAACACACAATATATATTAAACTATATATTATATCAAATATAACACACAACCTATAGTTTTTATTTCTCTTAATAATGCATGACATTTAATATAAATCACATTTATATTAAATTTAATTATAAGAATATCACCCATATAATTAATATTTGAATCATATTCAAATACTTAATTCCTCTCAAAATAAACTTTATACTATAATGTATCAAATACATTATATTAATTATATCACATACAAGTAATTCAAATTAATTATATCACATATGATTAATTCCCTCAATTAATTTGAGCAATTCAAATGAATCCAAAATTAATTCTCAATAATCACAGTTGAGCTACAAAGGGGACCATATGAACCTGTAGATTGAAGCTTCAATGATTTTTGAATAATTAATTAAACTTATTTAATTAAATTACTCAACATCCATTAACTGTTGGTAGCCACTAAAGACTAATAGTTGCATTTTGACAGGCCCGAAATTTACGTTGTTAATAAGCTTCAAACTTGATTAAAAGAAAATTTGTATATACCGAACTACTTCTATTACTAATGAAACGTAGTAACAGTGGTAAATCCGAGTCGATCCGCAGGGAAGTGCGATTTGTTTCCTTAAGTTAATTTTCTAGAGTGGTAAATAAGGGGTTTTGTATGGAAGAGATATATGCATGAAACTAACAATAAAAAGGTAAATATAATCTAGAATAGGAGTCTATCTAATTTCTAGAGCAAGAGAGAGTTTCCTATGCAATTTCTTTCATCAAACATCAATTAGTTACATTGAATCTGTAAACCCTCAACCTATTAGAAAATCTAAAAGCCTAATTAGTCAAATTTGATATTAAACCAAATTAGCCCTAATTCAATTTATAACTCTTCCTTCTTAGCGATATACAAGTTAAAATTGAATTTCATTACGAAAGGTCCAATTGTTGAGACATACTACAAGTCGGAAAAGCCACATCTTATAGCATGATTTATTTGAAAAAGATTATATTATGGCATACATGTATTTGGTCATAAAAAGTCTAGACTTTACACATGCAATCCTAATATGTGCAACTAAATCAATCAATATATGCATAGGCTATGACGATTTTGCAAACAAGAGTTTCAATAAACTAATTTGCCAAACCAATTTATAAAAAAATCTATTAAGATTCAATCAAATCATCCTAAAGAGTTCACAACAATTCAATTAAATTAATTAGAAAATCGTCAAGAAAATAAACATAGGGCTCTTGCTCAAAAGAAATTAGATAGAAGTTACCTCTTAATTCATAGACAAATCTGAGATATATATCTAATCCGTTGATTACAACAAAAAAAAAAAAAAAAAAATAACCTAAAGACACTAAAATTTGAAGGAAAAAGAAGAAATTGAAGCTTCACCACGATCTCCATCAATTCAGCCTCCAAAAGTTAGTATATTTTGACATAAAGACGAAGGGAGGTATTTATAGAAATCTTCGCAGTGTTGCAATGCTAGAAACAATGTTGCAATGCTCGACAAAAAAGGTTACGAGCATTAGGGAAACGTTGCAACGTTGGCGTTGCTGCCAACTCGGAGCGTTGCAATGCTCCCCTGCACACAAGGCTACTGCCTTTCAGCATTAAGCGAGTGTCAGGGCTTTGTATAAGGTGAGCATTGCACGTTGAAGCAAGGGCATTTTGGTCTTTTTGACTTCTTTGAAGCTCGAGTGCTCAAATAACCTCCAAATTGCTTCAAATTACCCCGTTCTTCACCAAATAATTAATTCTACCTCTTGATTTCTCGGTACCTACAAAATAGGGAAATAAACATGTAAAATCTGATAATGAGCCTGAATTAAGCTAGGAATAATAGCTCTTATTTAGAGCTATCAAACACCCCCAACTTAATTCTTGCTCGTCTCGAGCAAGGTAGGAACACACAAAATAGAATATAACTCGATCAAAGATATGCTGGCTTAATTCACAATGTTATTATTCCAGTCTCGACAGTCAAATCGAATGAAGTTTGAAATTAATAATGAAAATCAATTATGATCAATCAATGAAGCACAAGTTTAAGAATAATTCTTAATCTATTCATGCATGAGTGAGGCTAGAGTTCTGCTAGTTAAGCTTGCACAGCCCAAAAAAGTTTTAAAAAGTTCTCATCCCATTTTTTCCTTACACTGGTTCGGTTATCAACCTAAAAAAATACTACACTTGCAAAAAAGAGGGCAACACTAAGACAAGGGTGCCTAAATACACACACAAAAAACATAAAGGCCATTTATTTTACCTAGAGGGCTAGCTTTCATATCCCACCGCTGGGAATCTATCCACTCTTTTCCTGCAGGCCCTAACTAGACACGGTGAAGGTAGTTCTTTTCACCTCTATCCATGCACACACACACTTTTGATCTTTCTCTTTTTTTTCTTTTCTTTTTCTTTATTCATAGTAGGCTTTATTTTATCCACTTTTTCTAGTTTTGCTCTATGACAAGTATGGTTACTCCTAAGTCAAAGGTGGACCTTTCGGGGTGACAACAAAAATACAAACCAGATAACCCAATTCTAAGCATGCAAGGCTTTAATTTCACAAAACAATGACTTGAAGATGCATGAGAGATAAGAAAATTTTTTAAAATTGGGCTAAAATCATGATCATGCTTTCCTAACATTCCTTCATGCAAATTTCCTTATAGGGAGAGTGCATCATAGACTATCATGAAAACAACAGAGCAAATAAGCTAACAAGACAATCAAGCACACAACATTGTCCAAGCACAACGCTCAAGGACCCCAAGCTAAAATAAAAACTACCCAACACTACCCTCAACTTAAAATAATACATTGTCCCTAGTATATCTCAAGTAAAGCTCAAAAAAGAAAAAGTTCAAGGGAACAGAAAACCTCCCCTAAACATATTGTCGCATACGGGATGGAGGTGGTCGGACTCGCCTCTAAAAAAGATGCTCCTTTCTTCTAGGTCGAACCTACAAAACAAAAACAAAAAGAAAACTAATCTTGAAAACAATTAAAGAAAGCAATATATTTTTATCATCTGGCTCCCTCCAGGAAGGGCAAACTTTTAATGTTGACTGATTGACGTGACCTGTCCCCTATCAAAGCACAAAGAAATTCTTGTATTTTTCTGATTCCTTCTTAGATGAGTCGATATAGCCCTGTAAGGCTATAAGGCTCATCAACTTTTGAAGAGAGCCAGACAGGTTGAATTTGGTATTTTTAATTTTCTTTGAAAAAAAGGAAAAATCAAAATCAAAAGTCTCAAGGACTGACTCAACTGAAAATAAAGACTCTGACTCAATTGACTCTTGAGAACAAGAATGACAAAACTAAAAAATTCACAATATACCAAATGGCAGAACAGGGCGAGGTTTCTCAACCTCTAACTCCATCACCTGAAAATCGACGAGTTTAGGCTCAGATTCTCCATAGTCCTCACAAACTGGTTCTAAACATGGCATACTATCCTCCAACTCATCCTCAATCTCGACATAGATTACGTCATCGCTGCACACCTTAGTGATGTCATAAGATGTGTGTAACAGGGGTTCCCATCCCCTCTTAGTTGAATCAGAAGATTGAGTGACTGAGTCTCTCAAACTCTAAAGATTAGCTCCAACCTCAGTTTGAAAACTAACACTCTTCTGGAGGTCGTGGATCTCCTGCTCAAAAACAATATTGTTAATAGCAAGTTGTCTAATCACATCTTCTAATGACATACATGAGTCGGTGGTGTGAGTATGCATCGTCATGTCGGATGTGGTAGGGTGTGAATCATAGTGGAACTGGTCCCATCCTAGGTTTCCATAGCCATAGAAATCCTCCCATCTAGGCCGATGAAAATCGTCATCCATATAACTAGGATACCTTCTCATAGAGTAGTCTCGTGGCATAAGGCTCCACTGCAGATTTGGGCATGCTTACTTAGGGTGATTAGTCCTACATGCTTGCACCTGCTGCAGGTTACCTGCAACCAACTGACTAACCAAAGAAGTTAACTCGGCAAGTTGACCTTGAAGGTCACGAACCTTGTCACTAAGCCGAGATGCTCCACTAAATTGTCCTCATCCTTGTTGATGATATCTATCCATGCTTAAAATATTGACACAAAAAGGAAAACAAATCAAAAGCAAAATAATACTCTAACTAGAAATTTAACTAACGAAACGCAGTGGCTTCCCCGGCAACAGTGCTATTTTTTACAGGCCCGAAACTTATATTGTTAATAAGCTTCAAACTTCATCAAAAGAAAATTTGTATATATCGAACTACTCCTATTACTACTGAAACGTAGTAACAGTGGCAAGTCCAAGTCGATCCGCAGGGAAACGTGATTTGTTTCATTAAGTAAATTTTCTAACTAGAGTGGTAAATGTGGGGTTTTGTGTGGAAGAGATATATGCATGAAATTAAAAATAAAAAGGTAAATGTAATCTAGAATAGGAATCTATCTAATTTATAAAGCAAGAAAGAGTTTTCTATGTAATTTTTTTCATCAAGCATCAATTAATTACATTGAATTTGTAGATCCCTTAACCTATTAGAAAATTTAATAGTCAATTAGCCAAATTCGATATTAAACCAAATTAGCCCTAATTCAATTTACAACTCTTCCTTCTTAGTGACATACAAGTTAAAATTGAATTGTATTAGAAAAGGTTCAATTGTTGAGACACACTACAAGCCGGAAAAGCCATATTTTATAGCATGATTTATTTGGAAAAGATTATATTAGGGCATACAGGCATTTGGTCATAAAATTTCTAGACTTTACACATGCGATCCTAATATATGCAACTAAATCAATCAATATATGCATAGGCTATGACGATTTTGCAAACAAAAATTTCAATAAACTAATTTGTCATACCAATTTATAAAAAATCCATTAAGATTCAATCAAATAGTCCTAAAGAGTTCACAACAATTCAATTAAATTAATTAGAAAACCTTCAAGAAAATAAACATAGGGCTCTTGCTAAAAAAAAATTAGAAAGAAGTTGCCTCTTAATTCATAGACAAATCCAAGATATACATCCAATCCGTCGATTTCAAACCAAAATAAAAAGAAAAACTAACCTAAAGACACTAAAGTCTAAAGGAAAAAGAAGAAGATTGAAGCTTAACCTCGGCCTCCATCAATTCAGCCCCCCAAAGTTAGCATATTTTGACCTAAAGATGAAGGGAGGTATTTATAGAAATCTTTGCAGCGTTGCAACGCTCGACAAAAAAGGCCACGAGCGTCAGGAAAATGTTGCAACGCTTGCATTGCTACCAACTTAGAGTGTTGCAATGCTAGGAGTAGCGTTGCAACACTCTTCTGCACAATAGGCTACTGCCTTTCAGTGTTAGGTGAGCATCGAGGCTTTGTATAAGGTGAGTGTTGTGACGCTGAAGCAGGGGCATTTTGGTCTTTTTGATTCCTTTGAAGCTCGGATGCCCAAATCACCTTCAAATTGCTTCAAACTAACCTCGTTCGTCACCAAATGATTAATTCTACCTCTTGATTGCTCGATACCTACAAAATAAGAAAATAAACACGTAAATTCGATAACGAGCCCGAAATAAGCTAGGAATAATAACTCTTTTTTAGAGCTATCACACTCTTTGCATTACAGATATATTTTTGTGTCCATTGAATATAACCAATCAATGGTGTGATAACCCTTCACAAATTGTTCGTAAGTACAGGAGGGCCAAAATTACCATTTTGCCCTTATAGTTACATCTAACTTCTTAAGTACCACTAATCCCTTTAATGAACAATAAGTCATAGTCCAACTATGACTAAACCTCTTTCGGGCTAAAAGAGAGTGTGGCACCACATTGTTTAAGCCCCGAATCAACCTTAAGGGAGCAATTTATCTACTTACCAAGACGTTAGGGTAGGAGTGAATTCCATCTTATATAGTTATGGTCCCTGCTCCCTTATCAGACGAATCCTCAAAATGGTAGACTTATTGAATCGGCGATTTGACCACTCTCACCCGTACAAATCAAAGGACCGCCTTCATAAGTAAAAGTTCACAATTACGTAGGACTCAGGTCATGTCACCTATGGTCATCCTGGTGAAATGTAAGTCTCTATTATGAACGGTGTTATATAATGAGATTAGTCATTTCGTGGTCCAGTCTTGTACAAAATCCTTTGTACAGAACACCCCCGCTCATATGTTTCTACATGAATGATTAGGATCAGATCATTTGTAGAACTTTACAACAATTGTAACATCTACAAAGCGGGTCGTATTCTTAGTGTCACCAAGATAAGGTACCCAGCCTTATCCATCTAGTACAGACCATTTAGGTTATCACTTAAACATGATCCATCTATATGTCTTTACATACATGTTTAAGCTACAAAAGATAACCTTAGATGTTAATTTATTGGTTTTGTAGGTTAATGCTACTAAATGTCAAATAAAATATCTCATATTTTATTAAATAAATAAATAATTTGTACATTATAATTACAAACTATAGGATCCACGAGATTTGGGGGATCAACCCCAACAATCTCCCACTTGTCCTAAAGCTATTGGGGTGTACATCATAAAATTCATACTAATATACAAGTATACAAAACAGTAAACTAGAGCATAATACGCATCCAGTACAAAATCTCTCACTTGCCCTAGACTAAATGTGACATGTCCCATATACCCATATGAAGGATCTCATACCGAGAGTTCCATTAGCGGGCTTAGATCGCTCCGATTTCACAGTGATCGGAACACAAACGATATACATTCCATACTAACAGTTATGCATATTAAACTCATCAACAACATGCTCAGAATACAATAAAACATAGAGAAAGTGGTTCATACCAGAGGAAGACTATCTTTGTATGAGTGAACCCATAGCAGCGGAAAACTCCCACCAATCTACCAGCACCCGGCGAGTCTGTCGACTATTATTGCACGATCCGAATGTACATGAACAAAGCTGCGGGGACAACACCACCATAAGGGAAACCCGAGTATCCTCGGCGTAAAAAACCCAAAGAGTGGGCTCTGGTGAGTTCGGTAGAGGATGAGGAAAAGACTTCGTGTAGACGATAAGCGCGCGCGAGAAGAACTCTGCTATCATATAGCAAAGACGCTTATCATATAGTAGAACTACACGATCGTTTAGGAAAAACTGGTCGATCGTTTAGGAAAGTGGTATACGATCGTTTAGAGAACGCTTGAATTAGACGATCGTTTAGACGAATGAGATTCTATCGTATAGGTTCTCGCGATCGCTCTTTCACAGTTTCTTTTTGGGCACAGGATCTCTAAAGCACGACTGAATTAATTCTTCAAAATGAAAATGATTTTCATACTTTAACCCGCCGGTTACCTTAACCTTCGCGGCCCCATGTTCCCATGTTCAAACATGAATTAATTTATTAATTATTAAATAATTAATCAATTAATTTAATTAATAAATATAATTATATTATATTTATATCCTATAGATTGATATCATATATCTACTATGGTATTTTTCCTCTACTTGATATAAATCATATTTATATCTAATTTCCTCCAAAATAATATATCTCATACATTTAGCCAATTATATCATATATAATTAACCAGTCCAATTATATCATATATAATTGAACTTCTTTTTGTCAATTTGAACATTTCAAATTAACTCAAACACCGGTTCACGACTTTATCCAAGCTACCTAGGTAACCTAATGGACCTGTGGCTCGAAGCTCCAACGGTATGTGAATAGCTGACTAAACTCTTTAGCTACGAGATTCACCATATGTTAACTGTTAGTGATTCCACTAAAGACCAACAACTGAACTCTTCTTACTACAGATATATTTGTGTCCATTGGATATAATCAATCATGAGTACGATGACCCTTCACAGATGGTCGTAAGTACAGCTGAACCAATTTACCGTTTTGCCCTTGTAGTTACATCTCACTCCTTAAGTACCACTGATTCCTCTAATGAATAATACAGCATAGTCCAACTATGTGTGAACACCTCTCGGGCTAAGAGAATGTGTGTGGCGCCACATCGCTCAAGCCCTAGAATCAGCCCTTGAGGGAGCCATCTATCTACTTACCCCTACCTCGGGGAAGGAGTGAATTCCATCTTGTGTAGTTTAGTTCCCAGCTCCCAAATCAGACGTATCCGCAAAATGGTATATTTGAATCAGCGACTTGACCACTTGCACTCATACAAATCAAAGGACCGCCCTCAATGGCAGGAGTTCCCAACTCACTCAGGATTGAGGTCATGTTACCTCTGGTCATCCTAGCGAAGTGAAGTCTCTGTCATGAACGGTGTTATATAACGAGACATTAACACTTCGTGGTCAGGTCTTATACAAACTCTTAGGATGCCCCCGCTCGCATATCCCCAACACGAATGATCAAGATTAGATCATCTGTGGCAAGTCACAACACTTGTGACCATTCCACAAAGCGGGCCGCGTCCGTAATATTACCAGAATAAGGTTTCTCTCTTATATCCATATACTACAGACCATACTAGAAAATCTTTTGTATAGAACAACTCTGCTCACATGTCCCTACATGAATGATCAGGATTATATCATTTATAGAACTTTACAACAATTGTAACATCTACAAAGTGGGTCGTATTTGTAGTGTTACCAAGATAAGGTACCTACCCTTATCCATCTAGTACAGACCATTTAAGTTATAACTTAAACATGATCCACCTATATGTCTCTACATACATGTTTAAGCTATAGAAGATAACCTTGGATGTTAGTTTATTGGTTTTGTGGGTTAATGCTACTAAGTGTCGAATAAAACATCTCATATTTTATTAAATAAAGAAAACATTTGTACATTACAATTACAAACTACGAAACCCATGAGATTTAGGTCATCAACCCCAAAACATTCCCCACAAAGCATGTGAAATATGTGAGTTTCTGGTCTTTAACGCTCTACTAAAGCAGTAATGAGGTGCCAATTTAGTTGGATAAATCCAATATATGCAATCCCAAGAAAATCAGCTTGTTGTACGTAAGGCATAATACGTGGATCAAACGGGATAATATATTGTGCAGATGCCTCCCTTCTCCGACAGCCTAAAACTACAATACAAGAACTATTTCATATCGCGATGGGTATTTTGTTGATATAATTGCACAGGATTAGAAAGACCAGTATCCATGATACACAAACACTGAAAGAATATGAACATATATTAATAGAGTCAATTCCATACCAAAGTCCATTGCATAACAAAATTCATTATGTAACAAATTCAATTATAATGAAATATTTACTCAAATGTTTAAAACTGTTATAGTTGACAAAATATTAGTCTAACTTAATGATCAGTCCAATTCTTTTCTTTTTAAAAAACATCCAAATTACAATAATAAACAAAAAAAGAATCCAAATTTTCAAGCCCAAACCCAAACATACTAGAAAATAAATTTCAAATCCAATCTAATTATCATGAAATACGAAATCTTAGACAAACAACCTTTACACACTAGATCTCCCTCATTTTAAACAAAACTGGTTTAAAAAAACTCTAGTTTTTCATGCATATATCTAAACAAAATACTAGATTTAGGGATATTCAAGCCACAGTCTCATATATTGAAGAAAAAAATGACCTACAATACGCGGCGACATGATAGTGGTGGTAGGGAGAACCACAGACGACGGAGCAGAAGAAGGACGGTGGACGAGCAACTAGCGGCAGGCTGGAATAGAGAGAAATAAAGAAAAAATGTTGGAGATGAGGAATAAACTGATCGGAGAAGGAAAGGGTGGGGGGTTTTGGGACCACTAACTCATGTACCCGATACACGAGTTAGAAAGTTGTGGACCCGATTAAAGCTGCATAGCAGACATGTGGCAATCGTTAGGTCAACGACTGGCTATGTGATGTGGAAGGAATTCGTGGACCCCGTCCACGATTTAGTTTAAATCATGGATCGGGTACACAATTTACCTACAATCATGTATCGGATCCATGATTTTACTTTATCAATTCTTTTAGGCGATTCCTACTTTTGTCAATAATTAATAAAATAACATTATTTTAAAAAAGTCTAGTTGAGTTAAGCTCTTGTTGGCAATCTTATAACAATTATATTAAGAGAATTGGAAAGAAACAAAAAAAAAAAATTAAAAACTTAGGTTAATATTTTTCTTCTTGCTTTTTCTCCCCTTAAAGGTTAAGTGCCACACTTCGAAGATCAATAAAATCCTTAACAAAGATTGTTGGGGCTTATTTCAAATCTCGAATGTTACTTAGTACTTTCTTTTTCTCGCTCCTCAAGTGAATGTTATGAGATTTTCTTGTTGTAATAGGACTTGAATCAGGTTGCTCATGCCCTGCAATGACAAAGATCTGGCTTCCAACGATATTTATTGTAGTGTCTCTTTTTCTTGTAGGGGACCAGAACAACTTTTTTTTTTTTGTTTGGTTTCCTAATAGAATGTTTTCTGCTTTATTTGAGGGCCTTTCTTGTGTTTAATTTTCTCTCGACTTAATATACTTTTTTTTTAAGAAAAAAAAGACATTCTTATTACTTGAAATATATATATTTAAAAAAATATTCTCTATTCCAAACTTTGAAGTTGGTGTGTATTTAGTCTCTTAACCTTTAGAGTTTGGTTTTTAATATTCTCTATTTCTATTTAGATTTTGTATGGTTTTTAATATTCTCTATTTCTACTTAGATTTTGGTTTTTAATATTAAAAAATTAAGACTATAAATACTATTTTTTACCTCTAAATTTATTGATTTATACTTTTTGCCAATGTTTTCAAGAAAGCAAACGAAGTTTTAAAAACTAACAAAAAATTAAGCCACATTTGGTAACCTTTTGATTTTTTGTTTTTGAAAATTACTTCCACTTCCAAATTTCTTTCTTTCTTATCTACTTTTTATCAATAGTTTAAAAACCAAGCTAAAATTTGAAAATAATAAAAAAAAAAGTTTTAAAAACTTGTTTTTTAAATTTGGAGTTTGGCTGAGAATTCAACCATTGTACTTAAAATAGATGCAAATTATTTTAAGAAATGGGAAGGAAATAGGTATAATTTTCAAAAACAAAAAACAAAAAACGAAATGATTATCAAACAAAGTTTTAGTTTTGAAAATTTATTTTTGTTTTTAAAATTTAACCAAGATTAAACTATTTGACTCAAGGAGAGAAAATATGGACTTAATTTTCAATAACAAAAAACCAAATGTTTATAAATAAGTCTGAATTTTCAAGTTTATATTTAATATATTGTTGAATTTTCGATTTTGTTTATAAGTTGTCAAATTTAAATTTTTAAAAAATAATAATTGATTTAATTTGAATGTCAATATGAGATAACTCAACCGACATCAAGTATATTTTCTTACAACATTTTATTTTTAGTGAAATTAATGATTTTACGAAGATTTTTACACTATATTGCTATTAAAATTAGTAAATGAATTAGCAAAAAATTAAATTGATTGAAAACTATCCAATTTAATGAAATTAAAAATCTTGAATCCTAATCGATAGAATTCGACAGGTTTAAGGTTAAAAGTCGATTTTCTTTTTCGTCACTCCGCCAACTTTCTATTTAAAACTTATTAGAAAAAACCAAAGCAAACATAAATGAAATGTGTTATGATGCTAAACTTTTAAATATATTTAATTGGATTTTAAAAGTCGTTTAAATTCCTTTAAAGTCAAGATTTTAATTTGTAACGTAAATACATATCAACTAATTAAGACATATATAATCGGGATAAAAACCATATATCATCTCTCATTTCCATCAATATTAACATAGAGATAATTGAACATTTCCATTATATCATACTGGATAAATATCACTAATATATTATTAGAAATATACAATCTTTTATTTGTATATTTATAACTATTTAAAAAATACCTATGAATATCAAAATTTTATCCATATTTTAATAAATTTGACTGACATATAATATGCTAGTGACCAAGACATTTGTACTAAAAAACCGTTTCTAGTGTAGATAAATCTGTAAACCAAAAGCAATTAGAACGGTTCGGTCTGAGTTAAATGTAAAACCGAACCGTTAGCTCAATCCTACAAAACACGTGTGACCCACACGAAAACACGGTCATCCACTCGTTTCACGCTCACTCTGTTATAGACTTACACGCCTAATTCGTGTGTACTGCGTGCCAATTTTCCCAATTCTAAATCATCTTCACACGCGCGCGCGTGCGAAACCCTTCCCCTCGCATGCTCGCACGCTTGAGCATCAATCTCTCTCTCTCCTCTGTTGCCGGACCAATGAGTCGCCGGTGAATTCTCTAACACACGTTCCTTGATTCTTCTCCGGCCGGAGCCTGGCTGATCGACGGCAAATCGATTCCGGAGCACCTTACCTTTTGCCGGAAAGGTTTCGTCATCTCCGCGAGAAATTTTTATGGGTTTGTTGAAGATTTAGGTATGTGTTCATACGGATTTTATTTTTGAAGTAGTTGTTTTTGCAGAATTTGGTGCTGAGACTTGGAGGTGAAAATTTCGAAGAAATCAGCTGGTTTGAGGCTCTGCAAACGTAGTTGCTTTGTGCTGGTGTTGATAGGACTTGGTAAAGAAAAGAAGATGAAACATGACGTTCTTGAGGTACTGCAGTTTTCTTTTTTCCTTTCCCTCGTAGGCTTTCCGAGTTTTTCAGCCGGAATTTCAAGTTGCTTTTTAACTGGAAACACACTCTCGTGTACAGAATATATATACTCAGAAGTGAAATTTTTACAGTGTTTGTGGAGAATAGGATGAACATGGTACTCTTTTCGGATAGCGTCTTTTCAGATGAAGAGTTATTTTCTCTAGGGAAAAGATTTGAAGTTTCAACGTTCCAAGAACATTGAACTAGTTACTTGTTCTGTTTCGTTGATTTATTAAAGATGGCATATGTTGAATATTCATGTACTGACATGACCTAATGTTTGAGATCTTGCAACTCTAAAATGGTTCTGAATTTTTGTTGGATGATATTAAGTTTTATGTTAACAGTTTGACATGTGACTGTTAATATCGAGTTTCATTTTATTACCAGAGTACTCTTTCCTGCCAGCTTTCCAAAGAAGTCCTTGTACATAGTGGTAATGGTACCATATGGAGTGCATTATCTGGACATTAACTGTCGCTGGATTGAGAAATAGTGGATTTGCAGTATAATAATTGATCATAAATTAACTACGTCTAAGAGGTATATAATTTGGAGACAGCGTGATTATGGCAACGGATATGCAAAAATTGATAGGTACGAGTGAGGAAGATGATGAAGAAGATGTGGAGATGGATGTGAAAGAAGAGGATGATGAAGAAGATGATGGGGCGAGGCGGATTCATAGTTCATTAATGGTTGGGGATGATGGAGGAATGGTGTCAAGTGGTAGCAACAATAACCGCTTTGAACAGCACCAGGTACAAGAACAAGTGGGCACCCCTGGGGGTGGCCGTAGGTGTAGACCATTAGAAGAGAAAGAGAGAACAAAGTTGAGAGAGCGGCATCGAAGGGCAATCACTGCTAGGATCTTGGCAGGTCTTCGGCGACATGGTAATTATAATCTTAGAGTTAGGGCAGATATCAATGATGTGATTGCAGCCTTGGCTACTGAAGCTGGTTGGGTAGTTCTTCCAGATGGAACCACGTTTCCTTCAAGATCTCAGGTACTTGTTACTTGAGGTAGCCATTCCCTTCTTGGATATAATCGAATGATATTTTGTACACGATTTAAGTATAATCCAGCTCTATTGTGAAACATGTGCTTTAACTCTATTTCCCTCCTATGTAATGAACCTTTCAATTCTTTTAATGTTGAAGATGCATTGAAGAACTTATTACAAATAAACAATAATCATTAGATTTGGAAAATCAACCAGCAAAGGTAATCACCAATTCACAATGTTTTGTTTGTGAGCAGATTGTATTCATCAACTTTATACTCCTGTTACAGTTTTATGAAGGTTTACAAACATAGTGGTACCTAAATAGGCTTTGTCAACATTCCTTGTATATCACCTCTAACAAATTTCAGGAAATACCCAAATGGAAACATTTCTCTTCAACTTTTACAGGGCATCAAACCTGCTGGAGGAGGTTCTACTGCAGTAACTTCATCTTCTTCTCATATGGCGTCTCAACAAACTCCATCAACTTCCATTAGGGGAGTCAGTTGTGGCTTTAGGAGCTTGCCAGAATACAATGCATGTCGAATGAAAGGTGTTTTTTTGCCTAATTCTCCACCATATGATGCATCCCCAAATGCTAGATGTCAAAGTTCATCCCTGATGGGAGATGCCGGGGAACATTCAGCTGGTCATCCACTTATCAGTAGTTCAGTTGATGCTGTAGATGGAATGCAGGTAGTCAAATTGGTTGTTTCATTGTCCATCTCCAGGCTTGTTCTTGTTATTCTTACTCCTGCATTCAGACACTGATTGATCTCATGGATATACTTATTCCTCACTATGGCATGCACTGTAGTGGAGGCATGAATGTGACTGTGGTTGATGATGCCCAATAACCACCTCTTCCTTTTTTTTTTCTTTTTAATATTCTTGTAGTCGCTTATTCTTTCTCAATGAAAGTATTGCTCTTTATAAAGAAGAACAATAAATAAAATAAAATCATATCTCATTTTAAGCTACCTAAAGCATTTGATAACACTGATGAGCGCTTTGAACTCCTTATCATAAGTGCTGGCATGGATTAATTTTCATATATTTTAATAACAGTGAACATACATTCTGTAGAAATATATTGAAAATTGAATGGTATTTGTTCTTTGTAGATTGTTGACGCAACACCAAAATTACCTGAACGTGATTTTGCTGGGAGTCCTTACATTCCAGTTTATGTGATGCTGCCGGTAGGTGCCCCTTATTTTCTAACTGATTAAGTTGGATTGTGGTAAATCTATTTTCAGTACTTTAAGGTTCTGTTCCCTGTGAGTTCCTCAATTTTTCAGCCTTATGTTAGAAAGCATCTTTTGGTGTTGATAAAAATGGGGTCATTGTTGGATATTGTTAATACATCTTATTTTGGAGCTACTTATTTATTTGCCCCTTTTCTGCGTGATAGTTGGGTGTCATTAATATGAAGTGTGAGCTAGTTGATCCAGATGGGTTGCTTAAGCAGCTAAGGCTGCTGAAATCGGCAAATGTTGATGGAGTCATGGTTGATTGTTGGTGGGGGATAGTTGAAGCTCATTCTCCACAGGAATATAATTGGAATGGCTATAGGAGACTTTTTCAGATGGTGCATGAATTGAAGCTCAAGTTACAGGTGAAGTTATTGTCCGATGTCGCCTTGACTCTTTTGCTTTCACGTGTTCTCTCTTTATGGATAACATGATAGTTCTCTATCCAAAATCTTTTTTTGTTTTTTTGTGTCTCCTAATTGGGGTTCCGAACCTTACTCAAATACCAGTTACTTAAGTAAGGTAGGTTGCTCCTAAAAGCAAGAACGAGACAATTTTGCTCAGTCCTCTTTATAGTATTCATTTCAATAGTTTTTTTTTTTTTTTTTTTATAAATATTCTATTACATGTATTGCACTGCAGTTTAAAATTTAAAATTATGATTAAATTATTATGTAATTTTTATATTATTAATAGATAAAATAAATCTAACAATTATCAATACACTACACTACAACACAATACATAATTTTTCAAAACTAATTTGCATTTCATTTTATGATTTAATAACTTTGTTGAGCTATATGTTCTCCTACCCTAGGCTTCGTTTGGGGGCGTTGTAGCTTTTAAAATAATTGTTGTCAGTTTTGCTTTTTGAAAAATTAGTTGTGGGAGGAAGTAAAATAGCGTTTGGTAAATTTTATTTTTAAATTAGAACAATGAGTTACGGTGTTAGATAAATTAATTCTAAATTGACAATTTAATTATATGAACCAAAGTAGACTTATTATTTTTAATTATTTTCACATTGATAATTAATTTATAATTTTTTATAATATATATATATATATATTTTAAAATTTTATATGATTGGAATTTCAACTAATTTTGTTTAATCTAAATTATTTAATAAAAATTTAAGTAAAATAATCGTTATAGAAAAATGAATCAATTAAAATTAAAAACATATGTAAAAAATATATTAACATGGAAGAATATTATTATAATATATTTATTTAAATGGTTAAGAAATTAGCAGATTTTTAGAAAAGTTGAATCTAAAAGTTACTACTATCAGCTTTCACACATTAGTTATAATTTTAAAAGTGATTCTCTTAGATTATTTAATAATTTGATTTACCAAACAATAAAGGCGGTTAAGATTTTTCCAAAATCACTTCCTAGGTTGCAAACGCAATCCCAAACGGAGCCTTAGACGTATAAACTTGCACCAGGAAGGTTATATTTTGCGCTTGCAAGATACTTAGTATGTGGGATTTAGGCTATTGGAGATTGGGACGTTGTTGATATAAAAAGTTTCACCCACAGTGGATCACCTAGGTGGACTTTGGAAATTGGTAATAGATAACAATGCAATGAATTAAAATACATTTATTGGGTGTTGTTAGTTCCCCCTACTTTTAAGTAGTTTGATGTACTTTTGGAATTTTATTGTTAAAGTTTTTGTTAATTGAAATATGTCGTCTGGTTTATATAATTCAGGTTGTGCTGTCATTTCATGAATGTGGAGGCAATGTTGGTGATGATGTTTGTATTCCACTACCTCATTGGGTTGCTGAAATTGGTCGAAGTAATCCTGACATATTCTTTACTGATAGAGAGGGAAGACGCAATCCTGAATGTCTCTCATGGGGAGTTGACAAGGAGCGAGTGTTAAGAGGCCGGACAGGTCTTGAGGTAACATTAATTAAAGATTACCATGAGCTCATATTTAATTGTAAAGATATGAATTGAGCATCTTGAAATAAAAGAACTAAGTTTGTTTTCTGGGATGCTCAATTTCAGCTAGATTCATTACCATAATGAAGTGGAGGCATATTTTGGAAAAACTCATCACTTTGTAGTATGTCCTAGCATGCATGTTTTATCATTTATATTTTCTTTGGGCGTCTGTTGATCCAGTGTTATATGTGTCTGTCTCATCTTAATGTGAAACAGAAGGCTTTTATTGCCAAAGGCTCAACTAGGAATTTCCTTACTAGTCGTTACATAGATCAGCAGAATTTTCATGATGTTTAATTTCATTCATTGGGTGTACATATAGGTTTATTTTGACTACATGAGAAGCTTTCGTGTTGAATTTAATGATTTCTTCGAAGATGGTGTCATCACAACAATTGAAGTTGGTTTGGGACCATGTGGGGAGCTTAGATTTCCATCTTTTCCTGTTAAGCATGGCTGGAGATATCCTGGCATTGGTGAATTCCAGGTACCATTTGCACTATATAACATTATGAGATTTTCTTAAAATTATAACTAAAATTGCAATTTTATGGATTCTTACTGTTTTTTAAATCTTAAAATTATTGTTTGGAAATACGTCTCTTGACCCCACCAATTCCATCAAAACCGTATATCAACACAACAGATTGCCTGTTTTACTCTGGTAATTGAGAATGATCCTGATCATTTTAGACGCCTCCCTAACTTTATCTACGTTTTGTTGTAATAATATCCCATCCGCCTCCCAAATCGTTTGTTTAGTATTCTGATCTTAACAGTTTCTTCATTTCAGTGTTATGATCAGTATTTGTTGAAAAATTTGAGGAAAGCAGCAGAAGCAAGGGGACACTCCTTCTGGGGTAGAGGACCAGATAATGCAGGTTCCTACAGCTCTAGACCACATGAAACAGGTTTCTTTTGTGATGGAGGTGATTATGATGGCTACTACGGTAGGTTCTTCCTTAATTGGTACTCCAAAGTTTTAGTGGATCATGGTGATCGGATACTTTATCTGGCAAAGTTGGCTTTTGAAGGAACCCGTATTGTTGCTAAGGTAAGTGCACAACTACCAATAGTCTAGTTGGAAATATGTATTGTATATCTAGTAGCAAAATTGACTTAAGATGAAAATTTATTTGATTAATAAATAGCTTTGCTTGATTCACTCCACTGCTGTATTTTAATTGCTGAGCAGCTCTCAGGTATTCACTGGTGGTACAAGACAGCGAGCCATGCAGCTGAATTGACTGCTGGGTTCTATAACCCTTGCAATCGCGATGGTTATGCTGCAATTATGGCTATGCTGAAAAAGCATTCTGCTTCTTTGAACTTCACTTCTGCTGAGTTTCACATGTTACACCAGCGGGAAGATTTTGCAAATTCGCTGTCTGATCCCGAGGCAGTAGTCTGGCAAGTAAGAACATAATATTGGACTTGAATTTTCTAATACCGCTTGCATGCCTTATTTTATGCCTGTATTGTATGCATACCAGGAGAAACCATAGTTCAAAATTTGTTTAGATTCTGTAGTATAATACCCATTACTGGATGACTATGCCCCTTCGACACTTCCTCACTCCCTACATTTTCTGCTTTCTGAAATTGTTCGCCAACGATCCAGGTGACGAATGCTGCATGGGACGTTGGCGTAGAAGTTTTAAGTGAGAATCCTCTTCCTTTCCTCGACAGAGTAGGTTATAACAAGATATTGGATAACGCCAAGCCCTTGGCTGATCCGGATGGGAGATATTTGTCGTCCTTTATCTATCACAGACTCAGTCCACTTCTCTTAGAAAGACAAAACTTTATGGAGTTCGAACGATTTGTCAAGAGAATGCATGGTAAAGCTCTCGGTCGCTACTTCTCTTCCTGAAATCATATCCTTCAGCAATATCCATTATTTAACATGTACATAAAAGAAAATAAATTCAGAACACTGCAACTGTTAATCTGCCATTGACAGATATGTCATTGTCAAATGCAGGAGAAGCTGTTCATGATCTCCAGGTATAGCCAGCAAGAAGTTGTATAATTCATCTCTCAACAAATATTGGGAGTTGTCAATATATTGCAGATCAGGGTAATTAATATTTTATTAGTTTCCAATTAAAAATTATAGATATTGAGTCCATATTTATTGTCAATTAGATGTAGCTGTTGCAATGATATGATTAAACAGCACTTGTAAAAGGTATTCTATGCATTAATATTGAAATCCCTTTTACAATGGATGCAAGAGGTTATTTATTTGGCACAAACACCAACCAAACTGTCTTTGAATCCCTTAAGGTGTAGGTTGCAGCTTCTTGCTAGCCTTTTCAGAGATTCTGGATTAGTTTTGGCTTTGTAGAGGATGCAATTACATGTGAACAGAAATGTCTTTTGGGAATGAATATTTGGACACAAAGCCCTTCCAATTTCTCCTCTCAAGTCTCCTCTTTGTAAAATGACCATAGCAATTTTGGGCTTTTGTGCTTAGAGTCAATATAATGACATGTTTGGGAGTAATCCTAAAATGGTTAAAATCATTTTTGTTATTTTCAAAATCACACGAAAAATGCTTTTTAACCATTCAAAATTTTAACCATTCAAAATCAATATTAACAGTATGAAAAATGCATTTAAAAGTGTAAAATTAAACATTAAATTGAGTAGAGTGATTAAGGGTATGTTTCGAAATGATTTTAAACATGACAAATGTAATTTTAACTTATTCAAAATCACTCTTGAACATACCTTGATTAGGTAAATATCAAATTTTTTTCTCGCATAAATTCATTTCTTTCATTTCTTTTATGTTTCGAGGCGAAAAAAATATATGTGCTAGGCATCCAAGAGAGTGGAAAATCTTTAAAATTGGATTATATTTTGTTTTTTGCTTTGTTACTTTTAAAAATTAGATAAACTTTCATTCTGGCTTTTAATCATTTCCAAAAACATGTTCAGTAAATTAGAAAGGTAATGAACAGTAAACAAATTAAACATTTAATTATTTTTTAAAAAAAGAATATCATACAGATAAAATTTCTACCACTTCAGTTGTATTTTTCATTCCTTGACATAAAAGAAACGCGTTTAAAATTTATGTAACATTTATATATCATTTGTTTAGACATGTCAAATGGCGAATGAAAGGGTATATACTAACAAATTACATGAAAATTTTCCAATAGATAAAATGCTTAGGTGTCAAATTCCAACATAATGGTATATTAATTAATTGAATGGAAGATTAGACTTTGGAGATTTATTTTGAAAATTGAAGAAATAATGTTTTGACCAATGGGAAGAAAAGTTGGTTGAAATAACAAAAAAGAGTACTAAAACAGATTACAGCAAAACATGTCAAGAATATTCTCGAAATTTATATTTATGAATGTGAAATCTTATTCACTAATATAAAATAATAAATGATAATAATGAAATAAAATCCCAGTTTACCACAAGGCCATTTCTACACTATGGCTATTGCTTGCCAAATGAAGCAAAGCAACAAAGAACCCAAATTTTTTTTAAAAAAGATACTCTATCTGTGCTATTCTGGGAACAAATAAAGCTATCTACTAAATCTCTGTTTCTTTTTACAGTCAAAGAATGGTACTTCCAGTTCCTACTTCCCACATAAGAATTCAGAATTCTGTAATGCTTATGACTTTTTGAACACCATTTGACCAGACTGATCCTCATCGAAAAACCGTTTTATGAATTTATCCCAACTATCCCTTTGTTTTGTCGATGATGCTACCGATGCATCTTTGATTGATTGGCTAGAATTCTCACCTTCTTCCAATTCATTGAATGTTCCATAGGAGAGTGGCAAGTTCTCATCAGGGATTTCCAATGCAGCAGCTCGCTCGAGGGCTGCCTTGTACTCTTCACCATGTCCTCGTGCCACTGAAGCCTGCCGTTGCATCCTCTGCTGCACTGGGATTTCTAAGGCTTTATCATTCTCCATCATGATCTGGGGAGAGGAAAAACATAATATTTTTCAACCCATTTTAATTTCTGCAATTCTCTACCAAAACTTGTATGAATCATCAGAATACTTGTGTAGTGGCAAACATCTAGCTTGTTCACTCAATGTCGAATCAACTGTAAGCAGAAGCTTTTGGCATGAAGAACTAGTGAATATTAATCAATATATAAATTAATTTCGTGATAAGAACGTGGCTGGGAACCTTTGGCAGTTATCGTTCATAACTTGTAAAGATAATCTTCTTGTATTACTTTATTGAGAAAAGCAATCTCATGGAACTTTACTACTGAAGCAGAGACAAATAAGGAGAGAGAAGTTGGGTGACTTACATCAAGAGCCTTCTGAGACTCTCTCTCTATCCAGATAATAGCATGGTCTGAAGTAGCATTGCAAGAAAGGACTAAATGCTCAAACCTCTTATCTACAGGCACTGCTGTCTTTACAACTGGAGGAAATCTTCCAATCCTGCAAATTGATAAAGTAAATAAGAAACTATTCCACTGAAAAAAAAAGCTCGGACACAAAAGAGAGATGAGCAATCTCCCAATATGCTAAACATTCCAAAATAAAATAAATAAAAATAGCGTTCCAAGCAACAGAAATCTAAGTAGGACTATAATCACAAAATTCAAAAACACAACCATGGAAGCAGGAAATCCAATGAGATCACAACCCCCCCCCCCACCAAAAAAAAAATCTATCATCCTTCTAGAAGATTCTGATAGGGCTTCCTTCCCAAAAGGAAATGCATATCATACAGTACAAAGGAAAGCAGACTTTAGAGAGGTCTCGAACTCTTCCAAATCACTCAGGTCTTCTGCTAGCTTCTCTCCACTTTTTCCCTTTATTACATTGCCTCACAAGTCACAATTCATAACAGAAATATGAAAGGTGGAGCTTGCTAATTCTAACTACCGGGGCTCTACGACACTCGGTAATTGTTACATTGCCTTTCTAGCATAAGTCAACAAGCCGCAAGTATATCCGCATTACAACCTATCAGGTTCTGTTTTTCCTACTCAAAGGGAAGCTGCTCGTTCCACTAGACATCAGCCATATCTCAGCATGAATTTACATGCAAAAGTTGAATTACATTCTGAATACAATTTCTATAAAAACATCAACCAACTCCTAAAGCATATAGCAACCTCATCGGCAATTATGGTGGTCTTGTTGATGATCCTCCACGTATTTCATATGTATCTCACTAGTGGGTTTTAAAAACCTTGTGAATTGGATGGGTTGTGTGAGTGAACGATCAAGGACAGAATCACCAAAATAAAACTTCGGATTCCCACATCTCGAACTCAAGACACAAGGTGTCAGAGTTGCACCTTTTAACTAACTACGCTAACCTTATGCTTCGCTAAGCTATCTAGAGTTTATTACATTTCTACAATTGACCGATTCGGTGTAATGTGATCTGTTTAGTGTTTTTAAAAGTTCAAGGTGCAATAAAGTGCAAAAGTTTCAGGGGCTTAAGCATAAGGCGGAGAGAGGGGGGAGGGGGGAAGCGTAAAATTTTCTTGTGAGCGCACTATATATAAGTACTACATTAAAAAGAGACAGCAAAGTTGAAATGGTAATATATATATAATAATAATAATAATAAAAAAAAAAACACACACAAGAAATTTTGTATTTAGGATTAGTAAATTTGATCTTTTTAGTTAATAAAAATGGAAAAACTCTAATTATTACTATTTTTTAAAAATAATGAAAAAGCCCCGAGCATTGGGGCTTCACAAAAGGAGAGCACCCACCTTATTTTGTGAAAAGGTGAGAGAGCTTTTTTAAAACATAGGCTCTGCTATTTGTTAGACCCAAACCCAACCTAAAAGTTTCAGTTATTTAAATTTTCAAACCAAAACCGCCAAACTGACCGGTTTCGACCCAACTCGACAATCAGTTTCAGTCGGTTTAAGCAATTTTTTTCGGTTTTTCCTTGCACCCCTATCAGCAAAGGGCAAGCTGTACAAATATATATATAGACATATTGACTTCAGTTCAAGGTGGTAGATTTTGGCCTTGCAGACGCCATTCACTGTAGTTGCTCAAGAACAAATACGGACGTAAATAGTTAGCATGTGATGCACCCCTTCTAGGATTCCTATACTCAAACAATTAGCATGTGCACCACTCCTAAGAGAACATGTTAGATAACTATTAGACACAAAATTGAAAGTTTAAGGACTTATTTGATACTTTTCAAAGTTCGCAGGCCTATTAAACACAAACATGAAAATTTAGGGCCAAATCCACATTTATAAACCATAAAAATAGCATATTTAACAAAGTTTTGATATTTTCTTAATGTAATTTTGTATTTTAAAATTTTAAATTCAAATATAAATACACTAAAAACATAAAAATGTTGTTTTTGAAATTTCTACTATTGGAACCACATAATACAAAATATTGTTCAAAACCAAATTTGCCAAATGGATATTTGTTAAATCCATTTAACTCCATGAATCTGAAAACATAAAACGGAACTCAAAACCAAATTGTATATCAAACGGACCCTAAGAGTTCCCTAACTAGTTAGAAAAAGTATCACCACGCCACCAAGTGAGAAATCGTCCCTAATTGAATTAACTTTGAACTTCTTGAATTTAATAAAGCCTTCCTTACCTAAAGGGTTTTCGCTCAACAATGTGATAAAGACGACCGGGAGCATACAGCCGTCTTGGATCCTTGAGCATCTTCTCCTCCATCGTGCATGTATCCTTCAAGCACATCACGCATAATAAACATGGTAGGCTGTTCAAATAAGGATACTCATTATGATGTAAAAGATCCAGGACATAACAAGTGAAAGTGCTCAACTTCACTGGCTAGAAAGAAGCTTGAACAAATGCCTACCAAACCTTCCTCCAAATGTCCAATATTAGACAATTATTTTTTTTTTCTCAAGTTCTTTTTTATAATCGGTACGGTCATGCTTATTGAAACATAGATGTAAGGGCCCTTATAAAAAAAAATTCAAAAGGTGCTGACAAAATTGTACTTTTACCAGACAAGTGATTTGAATACATCTTCCAAAGCTGTAGTGGTCCGAGGTAAGAAATCATCCTGGTACATCAGAACAATGCACATTGCCCATAATCACTTAATTGCAAGAGTAAAGAATAAATGGAGAACTATTGCTTTCAAGAGAATAAACTTGGGCTTGAAAAAATAGGCAACAAAACTACACTATCATCTTACGTCTGCAAGTGCAGAAGTAATACGCAACATGTAAACTTAATCATCAAGCATAGAAATGTGCTGCTTTGCATAGGACTCATCTTCAGACCAGTCCTGAAATTTCAAACATTGTTTCTCTGAAAATATTACAGAAAGTACCTCCTCCCCTGTTTGTTGATTTTAATACCCACCTTCCCTCCCTTTTATAGTTTTGTACCATCAATGAAATAGTTCTTACAAAAAACAGAAAAGTTATGTTGGTTAGTTTCAGAAAGCATTTCCAATATTGAATATTGATGCATTTCCATTATTTTATATTAACTATACAGTACATCTTCCCAATTATGAAAAGCTTTGAATATGATATGTTAAAAAGTACAGAGTCCACGGATACAATCCCTTATGTACAACATATCCAATATAGTCATAACTGAATTTAACCACAAGTCTAGGCTGCATCTATCTAGTTTACTTCAATTCAATATGTAGCCCACAAAATATACCAAAATGAGCTTAATATAACACCTCAAAGAACTTAAGCCTATGAGTTATAATCATTCAGAGAAAACAAGTTTCTTTGCAGCCATATTTGATGACTCTACCTGGAGTACTACAGAATTGATCACGTCCGCATATCTCACTGCCAAATTTAGTGACATACACCGAGGAGGAGCAATAGCAAAGCATCTGATCCTCTTCCTCTGAATGTTCCCCAATCTATCCTGTTTCTGCAGTGCAATTATTGTCAATAATGACACTACTCCAGCCCCTAGGGAATGCCCAACAAATGTCAAGGTGTAACCTGGATTCTTTTCAACCAGTTCTCTTAAAACCTCACACTCGGCTTCAAAAATCCATACTGCTGCCTTCAAAAGACCATTGTGTACATACCCACCACAAAACTTTGTCTGTCCAAGTTTGTTATCTAGCAGAACTGCATAATCACTTTCTTTTGCCAAATTAAGTCCTCTAACTCCCAAGACTACATCACCGTGATCATGATCAAGGTAAATCATATATGGGGAAACACGACCAAGAGTTTCTTCATAATCCTTTCGTAGTAGTACCCAATCAGGATTAATGCCATAACCACCTGGCGGAGCCCAAAGTGGGTTCCGGAGATCATCTTCATATACAGATAGAATTAATCGACAATACCGAGGAATAGGTTCAAATTCCTCAGTCGTGGCCAGGCTCCAGTTTTCACTTTCATGGCCAGCATTATAGAGAAACTTCAACCACAACCAACGAGCACATGCTATACAGTAGACACCTTCCGCGACGGGAATACAACAGGCCAGTGACATAGAAAACGAGGCTAGGAACACAGGAAGTTATCAGAATCAGATACATTCAAATATGAAAGTTTAAAAAGCTCAACTCACAAAGAAGGATAATATCCAGGTGTCGTGAAAGGAAGAAAAACTCAATTTGGAAACCCGAAAGCAGTATAACTTTTAACAGAAAAGAAGGGTGTTTAAGAGTTAAGACAGGAAGTGAACAAATTCAACTGGCTCTAAGACTTCCTGAGATTCTGAAGGAATAGTATACCTACTAAAACATCCAGTAATAAAAATATTACAACATGGAGAATAAAAAGTGAAATTTAGAAGGGGAAAAGAAAGGATCAGAGATTTTCAAATCTTCCCAGAACACTAAAATTGGCCAAAACAAACTCAGATATAACAAAGAAACCTACTTGAAGAGAGGACTGAAAGAATTCCTCTCGAACTCGCAAGTGATAAAACCTTACACAGTCAGCAAAATTTTTTAATCGAAGAAAGGCTAGCATCTGAAGGGGGGATGGTAAAGTGAAAGAACAAAACCATATAAAAATCAGCAGCCTAAAGCCAACAAGAAAGAGAGAACCCACAACCCATCAAAGAAGAACAACTGGGAAACCCTAAATCATCACATCACTAAACTGCTCATTCAGCCATCAAAAAATTCAAAAACTCAAAGGAGTATAAGCAGAGACAAAAAATGGGGGAAATATTGACATCCAAGGAAAGATAAATTTTCCCAAGCTATAAAAGTTGCATCCTCACAACACAGTTGTGAACAGAGTTGCATTTAGATTAAGTAACGATAATAGACAATAAAATGATTATTCAATAGTAAGAGACAGAAAGACAATAGGTGGAAACCGTTGTCTAGTGAGAAAAAACAACAGTGAGCAGAGAAAGACAGTGGGAAAAGCAAGTATACCTGCTACAGCCAAGGCCAGTCAAACCCATTTCACCGATGAAATCAAGCATCTACCATAAGAAATACGAAGATTCCACGAGTTTCGCATAATTAATTAATTTATTAGAATTAGGAGCGAGAATTATTGACAGAATTGATCGCAATGATGGGGATTTCTGTAGTTGGGGGACCAATTTTGGGCCCGATTCATCGCTAAAATGAACTCGACCGATGCAATTGAAGTCGATGACAAATTCTTCGAAGGCCCATTTCTTCTTTACATCGATCTTATTCTTAGGTCCCTTTCGAAACGGCAAGAACCTCGATTGTCTGCTTCTACAGAAAAGCGCAGCAGATCATCGAAAGGATTTCGCTTTGGTTTATGATTTTGGTATTGGCCTCTTGGGGATTCGTACAAAGGCAAAAAGAGAAACTTCCAAAAAAGAGGGATCAAGTTTTGTATTTGAATTTGGATTTCTTTCGCAATTTTCACTAAATTTAGAACTTACTTAGAGAGATTCGAATACCTCCGCATTGCTTTAACATTTTAAATTTAATATTTTGTAAGAAAAAATGCACTTTTAATATCAAAGAATTGAGTTTGATGTTTATTTGCTAGAATTTATAAGAGAGAATTTTTAAGTCATTTAATTTTGTAGAATGATTCTAAAGGGTTGTTTATGTAATTTGACCATTTGTTACACTAACATATGTGGCCATAAAACATACTAAATGGCTTTGATGTTGTGTTGATGTTTGACTTAAGTGAAAAAAAAAATGCTTAGTCTCTACTATTATTTTATTGTTAACTTTTTTTAAAAAAATAATTTGTATTAGAATTCACTTAATAAAATTTAGGTTTAAATCCTATTTTGATATCTGAACCTTGATACTTGTTTTATTTTGATCTCTAAATTTTTGAAAACGTCTATTCTAGTTCCTAAACTTTTAAAAAGTGTTTATTTTGGTCTCTATACTGAAATTCCATTAACTCTTAATCAAAATGATGAGATAGTTTGTATTTTTAGGCCAAATAAGTTAATCATGCTAAAAAATGTACGGTTTCAATTTTGAGTTAGTTGGTAAGTGATTTTTTGGAGAACTCAAAAGTCATTTTGTGTTCAAGATTTTGGCCGTAGTTATTGTCATTTTTCTTCATCTTCATTTTTGCTCGACATATACTAGATGCAATCTCATCAAAAGGTTAACAAAATCTTAATAGTAGGGATCAAAATAAACACTTCTAAACGTTCGGGGACTAAATCGGTCATTTTTAAAAGTTTAAGAACCTAAATAGAATAAAAAAATTCAAAATTCAGGGACCAAAGTAAGATTTAAACCTAAAATTTAAAAATAAATTTACGAGGTGCATTTTCTTGCCTTAAAATTGTTATTATTATTCTTATTATTAGTATTTAATTAATTTGAATAAAAATTAACTTTGAATAATTAAATTTGTGATTTATTAAAAGTGTAGGACCAAGTATTTGTTTGAATTGACTAACGAATTTTTTTCCAAAAAAATCATTTTTATTAAACTCTTTTGATGAAAAGTGTTTAAAATAAACTTTGAAAATGTTTCAAAAATTGGTTTAAATGGTTATCAAGTACTTCAATTTTTCTAAAATAATTTATTTTTAAAATTAAACATTTGAAAAATTAAAACAAACACGTCATAAATTTTAGACCACTAAAAATATAATAACTAAAATGAAATTAAACCTGCAAAATAATACGTCAAACGTTTAAAGATAAGGTTAAAAAGAGGTTCAATGACAATTGTACAGAAACAAAAAGAGTTCTAAAAAATAATTAAAAATAAAAAATAAAAATGGAAGAACATATAAATGGGCAGGGATGAGCTTAGCCGTAGGATGTAACTGTAAAACGTGATTCATGCCATGTCCATGGGTTTGGTGGAAATGCAATGCAATCTTTTAAATAATATAAAATCCACGTGTATTACACACGTGGATAACTAATATTCTTACATGAAAAAGAGTGATTCAAGGAGAGTAAGATGTACTCATGCAATATTACAATGCATATACATAAGAAGTTTAAAAGTGATTCAAACAAATATATAATTTTGTATATATGTGTGTGTATAGATATATAATTGTATTTTAAAAAATAATAATAAAATGGGATTGGGAATGTCTTCCCTATCTCCATTCTCATTTAGTTCACGGATAATTTTTTTTCTCCACACCCTCCATATTACTCGCCTAAATTGAGATTATCCACCCATTATGGACGAGTCCCTTGAGATCTTGACCATGTGGGAAAGATGGACATCTCTATTTAGACATTTTTGTATTCTCAATATAGTACTCAATCAAAATTTCATAAACAATTGTCTCCCAAGATAAGATGGATTACTAACGTGTTAATGCACTATTTCAACCACGTGAGTCAACCAACACTATAATAATTGAGTAATTGTATAGAAAAGAGAAGGAAAAAAAAAAAAAGCGAACAATTTTATTTATTTATTTTTGTGTTCTGTGTGTATAAAATTAAGAAAAATACTTAGGTGTATCCTGGGTATCACCTATTTTTGTGCATCCCATCAAATTATCCTATCATAATTTGTCATGTGACAAATTTTGCTTTTTACTTTTTTGAAATATTTTAATATCTTTTTAGATGGGAGTGATGAAAAAAGATGTATAAAGATGAGTGATGGTCGAGATGCAACCATGTAGTACCTAAAAATTAATTTGAAAATCACATGTTTATAAATTATTTTTCACCATTCAAATAGTCATAACCTTTTGTTATATAGTTGTGTTTTTTTTTTTTTTCTAAAAAAAAAGACATTTTTTTTTATTAAGGTTGTGCCTTTACTCAAAAAGATTGCGCCCACTCATGAAAAGTTGTAGTTTTCTAAATTTAAAAAGTAAACTAATTTTACTCATATTTTTCAAACGCAAGTTGTACTATAGAATAATTTCCCCTCATTAAAGAGGATATTTGGGTTCTTTAAATACTATTTTAGTATTTTACTTTTGACCTTGGTTTATTATTTTTGTATTTTTAGTTTTTGTTTATTTTACTCTTTATAAACAATTTGATCCCTATTTAAAAAAATTTACATGCAACGAAAATCCTTTTAATATAAATTATGATTACATTTTACAAAATTAACCTAGCGAAAAGTGTCATACTAAATTTTAATCGAAAGAAATAAAATGAGAACAAAAACGAAGAGACTAAAACAAATATTTCAAAAGTATCAAGACTAAAATGAACCAAAAAAATGAAAGTATAGAAAATAAAATGAATGTTTAGAACATACAAGAGTATGGGCATACTTCAGAATGGGTCACAAGGGCATGTGCTTTTTATATGTAACGTTTCACTCGTAAATGTATAAGTGTGTGTTGACATTGTTGAGTTGGCAAATTTTAAACGAGTTGTCAATATTTATTCATTTTGTATTATTTTTATATATGAGATGTCATTTCTTTTTCCATTTCTCTTCCATCTCCCACCCTCTCATTCTCTAGTTCTTCTATCTTGGATTTGTCCTCCTTTCATAATGTCTCCATTCAAAATCAAACCTCCCTCCTTCTTCGCTATCCAATCTTTCTGCAATTAGCTCGTTCATGTTCTTGGTGTGTTTGACTTTTCTCTCTCCTTTTCTCATCATCGTTAAAAATATCATTTTCAATTATAGATAAGATCGCAGGAACAATGGCTATTCTAAGGCAAAACATTCGTTAGAACATTCAAGTACGAACAATGATTATTAAAAATCGATCAATACTTCAAATTGGTAGAAGTTAATTGAAATCAATATCGTAAAATAGAGTATTCAATTGAGTTGTTAAATAGTTTATTATTTTAAGAAAAAATAATTTAAATGATAAATGTAATATCCTGCACATTTTTTTTATATAATAATGCAATTTCAGAACGTTATCCTTGGTAATTCAATAATTGCTTAGTTGGAGGGCATTTTTGAAATTTTGGACTTTAAGTATAATTGCGAGAATTTAATTATTGACGTTGAAAATTATTTATGTTGGAAATTGATGGCAGAAATTAATTCCATTTAAGGGAGGGATTTTAAAGAAATAACGTGGATTAAGAAAAGAATAAAATAAAATAAAATAAAATCTACTATTTTATTTTTTTATTTTATTCAATACAATTCTTTTCTTTTCTTTTTCTTTTTCGTTCCCTTTCCCTTCCCCTCTCCTTTCACGTGCAGCAGCCCTAAGCCCTCTTCCCCGATTCGAGCCGTCGCCCAGCCACCACGCTCCGTCACTCGTCCTCCGCGAGCCTGCCGCCTCGCCTCTTCAGCCGACCCAGCCCACTCTCGTCACGTCTCCGCAGAAGCTCAGCCCCTCGCCATTTTTGCCTAACCGAAACCCACTCAGTCATCCTTTCCCTTCAGTAGCGCGCCACCTTTGCCAAGACCCGATCTGCGCTTCAGTCGTCATTTCTGACTTTAGCTTTCGGCCGCCCCTCCATGCTCGCCTAGCTGCCGATCGAAACGCAGCTACTACTACAACCGTCGACTCCAGCTCTATCTCTGTTTCACCACTGCTGTAGCCAAGGTATCGCCTGCGTCTGCACTGTTTGCAGCGGTCCGACCAGCTTCATCCGTCCAGTTGTGCCGTTTTCTTTCTTTCGGTCACGACCGTCGCCGCTGCTGTCATTTGGGTCTCGTTGGATTCTTGAATAATTTGGGTAAGAGTTGAGTTTTGGCTTTTTCTTTGAGGGGTTTAATTATCCCATTTGGTTTCGGGTTAAAATTGTTAATCTTTTTATATTTGGACCATAGATTCAAGGATTGGAAATTTTGAGACATTGCTTTGGAGTTTGAGACTATTTCCGATAGAAATTGTTCAGATTTGGTAAGTTTTTGGGTGAGTAGTTTGGTTGGTTGTCTTTTGGGTTAAGAGTACTTAGTGAAAAATTAAGTTATTAATTTTGGATTCAAATTATGTTCAGGTAGGATTTGGGACTAGAGTTGTTGGATTGTATTGATTTTGTAGCATGGGGTGCGTTCGGACCAACACACTTTAGTCCTGATTCAAGATTCATCTAGGCTAGGAGGAAGATTATTTTGCTCGTCGCTTAGACATAATTTTGGGTAAGTAATCTTACCACTAGAACTGCCCACGGACCAAGCTTTAGTTGTATGCTAGCATGGTGAGTGTATGTTATGGTAAATTGTTAGCATGTTGATTGATAGTATGATCTGAATCAAAATATGTTCTAGCACGAGTTCTGAATTTTTAAATACACACCTAAGCACTTGATCGTTAGTATGTGATGGTATGTGTTTTCATATGTCGACGTCTGATCTGTTGGTATTGAGGCATATTTGTATGTTGTAGAATTATGATGTAAGGTTTACATGAATGTTGTATAATATGTTGTTGAGGATTATGTGTCTGTGGTGGAGCCATGGTACCAAGAATTTCATGTATGTTTTAGAATTGTACGGTGTTGATTCTTTGAACGTTGAGACTGTGTGAATATCCTCATTGATTAGTTAGATGCTCACCAGTTTTGTATTTCTTTCGGGATTCACCAGTTTGTGTTTCCTTCGGGATTCATCAGTTCGTATTTTCTTCGGGATTCACCGGTTCGTGTTTCCTTCGGGATTCATCAGTTTTGTGTTTCCTCCGGGATTCATCAGTTTTGTGTTTCCTCCGGGATTCACCAGTTTTGTATTTCCTTCGGGATTCACCAGTTTTGTGGGCATACTTAACTACAATAGGATAGGACTAAGTCTCTTGTCCGTTTCATGTGTTTACGTGCCATATGCGGGTATCTAGAGAACATAGATGCCTAGCTTGACCCCAGTGGTGGGGCTACTTACTGAGTATTTCATACTCATTCTTTCTTATGTTGATGTTTCAGGTAAGTGTAGAGATGCACCGGCGATGGCGCAGCGGAATTCATGATCGTGTCACTGGGACTAGTTTTTACGCTTCCGCATCATGACATTTAGAGTCCTTATTTTTTTCCTTAATGTTTATTTTTACTGTCTTACACTTATTATTACGGATTATTTCTTTTATATACTTTTAATAATCTTTACAAATTATGGTTACCCTATTATTGTTTTAACAATTGCAGTTAATAAATGTTTTTTGAACTTCCCTTGTTTAATTAATATTTATTTCAACATAACTGAGCGTCGTGTTAAATTTTATGCATGCATTTATTTTAGTAACGATCTAACCCAAGTCCTAGGGGGTCGGGTCGTTACAACAAAACTATTGAAAATATTTACAAATAATAACAAAATATCACCGTCTATCTATATAGAATGCGAAAGACTATTATCTGCGTCTATCATGACGCAGATAGACATAAATAGTAGTCTATCGCGGTCTATCTTAGATAGACAGTTAAATGTTTCTATATTTGTCTCCATTCAAAATCAAACCTCTTCCCTTCTTCGCTATCCAATCTTTCTGCAATTAGTTCATTCATGTTCTTGGTGTGTTTGACTTTTCTCTCTCTTTTTCTCATCATCGCCAAAAATATCATTTTCAATTGTAGATAAGATCGCAGGAACAATGACTATTCTAATGCAAAACATTCGTTAGAACATTCAAGTACGAACAATGATTATTAAAAATCGATCAATACTTCAAATTGGTAGAAGTTAATTGAAATCAATATCATAAAATAGAGTATTCAATTGAATTGTTAAATAGTTTATTATTTTAAGAAAAATTATTTTAAATGACAAAACTATTGAAAATATTTACAAATAATAACAAAATATCATCGTCTATCTATATAGACTGCGAAAGACTGTCTATCATGACGCAGATAGACCTAAATAGTAGTCTATCGCGGTTTATCTTAGATAGACAGTTAAATGTTTCTATATTTGTAAATATTTTGGACCATTTTCCTATATTTGAAAACAACTCTTGTTTTAAATTTGCAATATTAAGTTATCCATTACTAGGGTTGGCAACGGGGCCGGGCCGGGGCGGGGGGCGTCCTCCGTCCCTGACCCTGTGGGGGAAATTCTCCCCCATCCCCACCCCTTTCCCTGCCATTTGAAGGCGGGAACGGGGGTGGAGATTCCCCATCGGGGAAACGGGGTCCCCGCAGGGCCCCATTCCCCATTTTCCCATGGGGAATCCCCTACTAATTTCTGGAATCCTCTATTAATTCTCCGTGGGGTTCCCCATTTTTTGAATTAAAATTTATTTAAAATTTGACTAAAATTTGGCTTGACTTTTGGGCTTAGATTTAAAATTTAGATATTTAATATTAGGCTCCACAACACTATAAGTCTATACATTATAAACATACATATAAATAAGTTATTTTATATATTATAAATATATATTTATAAAATATTAAAAATATAAATATATCAAATCGGGGTTGGGGCGGGGATACCGTCCCCGTCCCCGAATGGGGCCCCAAAAAATTTTTTCGGTTTGATCTCATCCCCGGTCAAACCGGGGATTCCTCGCCCCGATCAGGACGGGGCCTCGCAGGGACCCGATCCTGCAGGAAATTTTGCCAACCCTATCCATTACAGTAAAAATCCAAAGTTATTTCATGAGACTTGAACAATATGTAGTTGACATACATGTAGATACTTTTCAAGTAATAACCTAAAGGGTATATAGTATATGGATAGAAGGGATCAAATCCCCAGTGGAAGCGAGTTATTGCTATGCTTTCGAGTTTGTTTTGAAATTTAGAACACATAACAAAGAAAACACAGTAAACACATTATAGAAACAACATGCTAAACATGTAAATTAAGTTATAGCGAAGAAGTGAAAACTTATCTTTGAAGACCCTCTTCAATTTTTTAACAATTTGTCCTCCTCAACGACCCTCTACAACAATGGATCTTTCGGGTACAATAAGAAGATTCCACGAAAATATCTTTTCTGCTATTTTCTTTGTAAGGATCGATGGTGGGAACTGCCTTTTGAAATAGAAAAGAGAATTTGATGCTTGAAGAAAATCCAGAGAGAACTCCTTTCTCTATGAACATAATTGAAAGAGATCAAGAGAAATATGGGAGAGAGGCAGAACCATTCTATGGAGAGCCTCCAACTAGGAGAAAAGTTTATATTTTCCCTCTCCTCAACCATCGTGAAAAAGAATGGGAGTTATTCTCTTTATTAACTTCCCACTTCCCACTTAATTAAATTAATTTAATTTTAATTTAAAGAATTAATCAAATCATCGGAGGCCGAATCCGGCAGTGGCAGCATCGGCGGCCGGGCAGCGATTTGAGCGTTCGTCGTTTTACGAGGTGCTTGGGATTCTGATGATATCTTCTTGCCGGGAAATCATGTCGGCTTACCGAAACTAGCGAGAACCTGTCGTTCAGACATGGTGGCGGAGAATTTGACGGAGGAGTTTATTAAAATTCAGGTGGCGTATTTGACATTGTAGGATCCGGATAAAAGGGCAGATTATGATATGGAGATTTACAGAGCTCAATTGGTTTCGGCGTTCAGGTTTGTCGTCTCGGACGACGGTTTTGGATCATTCCGGCTAGTGTACATGATGTAATTGGGAATCTGATCAATGTCGGTAATGAAATTGAAATTAAAATGTGACTCGGAAATGGAAGGGGGATTTTTTAGGCCTCTTTTTGGATAGAATCAAAATCACTGTAATTCAAAATTTTAAAATATCGGAAATGGAATTTTGATTCCATTGGGGGCCAGTTTAATGGATGAAGAAAGAAGGTAAGCCGAAGAAGATGATAATCTGAATAAAATATTTTCAATTCACGTTTTATTCAAACAAAAAGTAGAATTATTGAATAAATTTTTTTCCAAACAAAAAATGGTCTTTATAAAAATAGATTATTATAGAGTTAAAAAGATTATCCCAGATATCCTTAACATATAAACTAATTCCGCACTCCAAACACGGACATATTAACTTCCCACACACATGAACTCCAAACATCCTATATCAATTTAGCGTCCCAAATAACCTCATAGTTTTAATATGAATCTCATTCATATAAATTTTAACCTATAATGTTAATACGAATCTAATTCATATTATTTTTTGAATAAGCTGATTCAAATACAATAAATCTCTTTTTATTATAAAATTCAATTTTGAATCTTATTCAAAATTAACTTTACATTATCTTGTATTTATATTCATTTTATTAATTTTAACATATATAATTCATGAATATTCTCTTAATAAATATAATTTCAAATTCTTTCAAAACTAGTGATCATTGCTTACCTGTTATGAACTAGTAGGGAGACCTAATGGATCTATTGATTAGAAGCTCAAATGATACGAGATTAATTAATTAAACTCTTTAATTACGTTAATCAATATTCATTAGTTGTGAATTACTCCACTAAAAGCCCCCAGTTGCACTCTTCGTACGGTAAAATATTTTATGTCCATAGATTTAATCTTTACAAGTAAGTCAATCATTCACAAGTTGTTCGTAATTACAACTCGGTCAAATTATCGTTTTACCCCTGTAATTATCTCTTTCTCCTTAAGTATCACCGATCCCTCTAATGAACAATCTGTTTATGGTACTATCATAAACCAAGTCCCTCTCGGGCCAATGTGAGGTACCCTTTGTTTGAGACCTGGAACCAACACTTAAAGAAACTACTCATCTACTTACCCTAAAGGCGGGAAGGAGTAGATTCCATCTTATGTAGTTATGTTCCAGCTTCCCACTCGGACAAGTCCCCAAAATAGTAAGCTTATTAAGTTTACAACTCCGGCTATTCTCACCCACATAAATCAAAGAACAACCCCCATAAACAAGAGTCCATAACTCACTCAAAATTGAGATCGAGTTACATATGATCATTCTATGAAATATTAATCGCTTCAGTCAACAATGTTACAAATAGAGATGAAGTATTTCACAGTCCGGCCTTATACAATCTCATTAGATAGGATACCCTCACTCGCATGCTTCTCCACGAACGATTTGGATCACATTGTTAATAACACTTACAAAGTGGGTCATATCTTTAGTGTTATTAGGATGAGGCACCCAACCTCATCCATATACTATAAACCTTTAGGTTATTATTCGAACACGATCTACCTGTATGTCTACTACATACTGTTCAAGTATCATGAAACAACCTTAGATTTACGATAACTAATTATTGTATATTTAAAAGTATCAATTATTATATCAAATAACTAATTAACTGTGAGGTTTTAGGGCATAAATCCCAATATGGATAACGTTGGGTGTCTTGTCCTTGTAACCCTATGGATATGACCCACTTTGTAAGTGTTATAAACGATGTGATTCAAATTGTTCGTGTGGAGACATGCAAGTGAGGTAGACCGTGTTGGGATTGGTGTCCTAATTCTCCCGGGGTCTTGTAGTTTGTAAACTTTATACACATTTTTATGAATAAAATGAGAGATATTTTACTTGCATTTACTCATATCCTATAAAAAAAGATCCGTGATTATTGTATATAAACTTAAGCATGTATATGAGATATACAAGTGAATCATGCCTTAAGTAATAACCTAAAAAGGTCTGTAGTATAAGGATAAAGAAGGGATACCTTATCCTGGTGACACTACGGATACAACCCGCTTTGTAGAGGTTTACAAGTATTGTGAACTACTACAGATGGTCTGATCCTGACCATTCATGTGGAGACATATGAGCGGGGGTGTCCTATACAAAGAATTTGTATAAGACCGGACCACGAGATGAATAGTCTCTTTAACGTCATTGATACTTGAGACTTACATCTCACCTAAACGATCATAGGTGACATGACTTTAATTCTGAGTGTTTTGGGAACTCTTGCCTTTGAGGGCGGTCCTTTGATTAGTATAGGTGAGAGTGGCCAAATTGTCAACTCGACAAGTTTGCCTTTTTGGGGATTTGTCTGATTTGGGAGCTGAGAACTCAGTTACACAATATGGAATTCACTCCTTCCCCGAAGCAGGATAAGTAGATAGATTGCTCCCTTAAGGGCTGATTTCGGGTCTTAAACATAATGACCACATCCTCTCTTTGGAAGTGATGACTCGGTCATAGTAGGACTATGATATATGTTCATTAGAGGAATCAGTGGTACTTAAGGAGTTAGATGTAACTATAGGGGCAAAATGGTAAATTGGCCCATTTGTACTTACAAGCGATCTATGAAGGGTTATCATACTGTTGATTGGTTGATATGGACACAAAAATATATATGTAGTGCGAAAAGTGCAACTGTCGGTCTTTAATGGAGTACTCGGTAGTTAACGGATGGTGGATCCCGTAACTAAAGAGTTTAGTAAGATATTCACCTACCGTTGGAGCCTCAAGCTAGAGGTCCATAAGGTCCCCTTGGTAGCTCAATAGATTCAAGTTGAGAATTAGTTTTTGGGGTTAGTTTGAAATGTTCAAATTAACAAGAGAAAATTCAATTATATATGATATAATTCGTGTGATGTATGTGATACATCAAGCGGAGGATTAATGTAAATTTGATTTACATTAAGTACCATAAAATAGAAAAAGAACTATGGTTTATATGTTTCATAAGATGAAAATAATTTAAAACTATAGGTTTAAATATAATATGGTAAGTTGCTTATCATATTTATTTATAATAATATTAATTATTTGATGATTAAATCTTTTTCTCTAATAACCGATTGAGTGAGAGGTTATTGGTGGTTTTATGGTAACCGTGAGATAAAAGGAAAAATGTTTTCCTAATTTTTAGTAGTTACTCGATTCGGAAATAACTCACGGAGAAAGCTATCAAGTGAAAGTGTTTTCACTAAGCGATAGCTATAGAGAGACTAAACGATCGTGGAGCTTTGACTACACGATAGCTCATTAGCTGATCGTAGCTAAACGATCGCGTGACTTTGTCTATACGATAGGCTACCATTTACTACATGATTAAGCATATTGTCTATACGATAGACAACTTCCTATCTCTCACTTGCTCGATCGTCTACACGATCGTTGTCCTTCAGTCTCATCCTCAAGCCACATACAGAGCCCACAAATCCTGGATTCTCACATCGAGAATACCAAGGTAACCATTGTGGTGGTATCCTCACTCAACTCGATTAGTTTTGAGGAGCCGTTAGTCATTCATTGTGTTCGTGCTATTGATCGTGATGTGCACCGGTAGTTGCGTTTGAGCATTGCTGGTCTTGGACGTTTGGAGATTGATCGAGGGATACGTGAAGAATGTTTCTTCAAAGGTATGCATACTTTATCACTTGATTCTCTTATAAGCATGCTGTAATTTCTAGTTTTGCATGACCTGTTAGTTTCCGTTCTTGTACTGTAATTGTTTATGTTCAACTCGAATGGAATTTGGAACGATCCTTCCGCTGCTCATGGAAATCCTCATGTTTGATTTCCTTCAGCCCGTGCAATGAGTTTGTATAAGATCGAACGCAAAATCATTAATCTCTATTTGTAACACTGTTGACTGAAGAGATTAATATTTCATAGGATAATCATATGTAACTTGATCTCTATCCTTAGTGAGTTATAGACTTCTGCCTGTGATGGTTTGTCCTTTTATTTGTATGGGTGAGAGTGGCCCAAGTTGCCAACTCAATAAGTCTACCATTTTAGGGACAAGATTGAATGGGAAGTTGGGAACATGACTGCACAAGATGAAATTCACTCATTCCTGCCTTTCGGGTAAGTAGATGAGTAGTTCCTTTAAGTTCTAATTCTGGGTCTTGAACAAAGGATACCTACTATTTCAGTGGCCGTAGAGGGACTTGATTTATGGTAGGACCATAAACAAATTGTTTATTAGAAGGATCAGTGGTACTTAAGGAGTAAGAGTTAATTATAGGGTAAAACGGTAATTTAACCCAACTGTAATTATAAACAATTCGTGAAGGATCTACTTACTTGTAATGGTCAAATCATGGACGTAATATGTTCTATAGTGCAAAGAGTGTAGCTATGGGTCTTTACTGAAGTGACTTATAATTAATGAATGTTGGTTAATTTAATTAAAGAGTTTAATTAATTAATCTTAGAGCAATGAAGCTTGTCATCTGTTGGTCCATTAAGTCCCTTGCTAGCTCACAACGGGTAGACAATGATCAATATTTTTTTTTAAAGAATTTGAATTGTTCAAATTAACTAAGGGAATAATATAATTTTTATGTATGATACAATCAATATAATGTATATGGATACATTATAGTATAAAGTTATTTTCTAATAAGATTTAAAATTAAACTATATAATAAAAGAAGATTTATTGTGATTGAATAAAATTCAAATAATAATTATTATGAATTACATAAATATTAAAATAATATGAATTAGACTCATATTAAAATTGTAGGGATGTATGCCCTAAAGCCTTGTAGTTATATGTTAGTTGAATCAATGATCGATAGTTTTATGAAACTTATGCAATAATCTACTAAACTAAAATCCAAAGTGATCTTCTGTAACTTAAACATATATGTATAGACATATAGTTGGATCATGTTTAAGTGAAAACCTAAACGATCTTTAGTAGATGGATAAGGCTAGGAACCTTATCATAGTGACACTATGAATATGACCTACTTTAGAATTGTTACAATTGTTGTAAAGTGCTACAAATGATCTGATTCTGATCTATTCGTGGGAGATATATAAGCAGGGGTATTCTATACAAAGAGTTTGTATAAGATCGGATAACGAAATGAATAGTCTCTCTATATAACACTGTTGATAGATGAGACTTACATTTCATCAGGATGATCATAGGTGTTTTAACCTGAATCTTGAGTGAGTTGTGAACTCATGCCTATGAAGGTGATCCTTTGATTTGTATGGGTGAGAGTGGCTAGTTTCACCGACTCAATATGCCTATCATTCTGGTGATTCGTCTAATTGGGAAGCTGGGAACACAACTACACAAAAAAGAATTCGCTCATTCTTTGTTGTTAGAGTAAGTATAGAAATTGCTCCCTTAAGAGTTGATTCCAAGGCTTGAACAATGTGGCGTCATATCCTCTCTTGGCCTAAGATGAGTTTGGTTATAGTTAGACTATAATTTATTATTCATTAGAGGGATTAGTGGTACTTAAGGAGTTAGATGTAACTATAATGGCAAAACAGTAATTTTGGCCAAGTTGTACTTATCAGCAATTTGTGAAGGGTCGATGCATTGTTGATTAGTTATATCCAATGGATACATAAATATATTTGTAGTGTGAATAGTGCAATTGTCGGTCTTTAGTGAAATGACTGAAATTGATTAATCTAATCAAAGAGTTTGATTAATTAAATCGAGTACCATTGGGGCTTAAAACTACTGGTCCATAAGGTCATCTCCTTAGCTCATTTGGGATAAGTGAGAATTGAATTAATTTGGATTAATTTGAATTGTTCAAATTAATAAAGGGAATTGGTTATATAATATATAATTATGAGATATAATATAATGTATGTGATACATTATAATATAAAGATTTATTTGAGAGAAAAATAATTATTTGAATATGATTCAAATATTAATATGAATTTGATCCGTATTAAATATTGTTGATTAAATGAGAGAATATGTTTTGTTGTTATATATATATAATATTAAACTAGTTAATCTATGTATATATATTAATTAAAGAAAAATTAGTTTTTGTTTAATAAAATATTTTTAAATTAGAGAATTGGTTTTAAATAACATTTTCTCTTCATATTATTGTATTAATTGCCATATGGAAGATGAATGAATTTATTAATTTATTAATTAAAAATTTAGTTTTTTTTGTTGTTTAGTTAAATGTTTTTTTAATTAAATAATTGGTTTTAAATTACTTTTTCTCTTCATATTCTCTTATTAATTGACATATGGAAGATGAATAGATTTATTCTTTCATCTTCCTCTTGCCCACTTATAAATACACTAAAGTGTGTAGAGTTTGGGTGGGTGTATATTGCCTTGTTTTCTCAAATTATTTCCTTCAAATCCTTGCACCAAATTAATCTTGAATCCCACAACTCTCATCGATCCTCCACCCGAGAATAACGAGGTTTTCACGTGATGGCGTTTGATTGATTGCTACATTTTTACAATCAAAGTGTTCGTTGGGTTCGAGTTTTGGAGAGGAATTGAGAAGAGATTAGTCTTCAAGGGTATGTGACTTTTGAATCTCTTTCTCCTATTTAATTTCTACAAAAATATATGCTTAATAAATCTTGTATATCTTGTTTTTATCTTTTATATTTTTTGAATGTTTTGTAAAATTGGAAGGACGTGATCACTTCCGCAACGATACTCGCGTATCCTTTCAAAAACTATATATTAAAAGTTAATCGGAATGAGATTCATATTAAAAACCATAATTTAGAAGAGAGATATATTTGAATAAGATTCAAATATTTAATTTCAAATAAGAATCAAATAATAATTAATCTGAATTAGATTCATATTAAAATAATATGAATTAGATTTATATTAAAACTATATATTAAAATAGTTTATGGAAGAGAGATATATTTGAATAAGATTCAAATATTTAATTCTGTAAATAAATAAATAAATAAATTTAAGTTAGTTATTAATTACTTGTAATTAATAACTAAGTTAATTAAATTAAACTAGTTTAATTTAATAAATGGGTAAGTGGATGGTTTTGTTTTTGTAAAAACCAATCACATTTCACGTTAAAAGGAGGTGGGAAGTTTTTCTCTATGTTATTAGTTTTTGCAGAAGAAAACTCATTCTTCTCCATTGATCTTTCTCTCAAGTTTTGACAGAAAAAAATGTTATCTAAAAAAACTCTCCTGCAACAAAAATTCCCCCACTACAAGAAATAACAGATATGACAACTAACGAAAAATGCTATAAAAAGGCTTCTATAGCGTTTTTGCTTAGGTCCTAACAATCCCTGTTATTAAAAGTCTAGAATTTTTTATAGCGTTTTTCTGTAGCTATAACCAATGCTATAATATAATACAAAGGTATAGCTTAAATGTATGTCTATGAAAACATTTGAGAGCATTTTTGCTTAAAGCTATAATATCTTCACATGGCTAGAACATTGCGCTATCGTTTGCTTATAATAGCATTTTTTATTGCTAATATATACTATCAATAACTTTAATCTTATGTTATAAATAATCTTATTTACTTTTTTCTCATTGCTATGGTTATTGTAGTCACCTTTTCATGGCATCCATTTTTTGTTATAGCCTATTTCCATTGCCATAAAAAAGTAAGTCTTTTAGTAATATAATTTTCAATAGTGTAATTTTTTTAGTAACTAAATTTATTTTTTGTGCTAAAAATGAACTCATTTTATTATTTAGATTCACTTTGGACAAAAGTTGCTTTTTATTTTTGTTTATATATAACACATTAAATGCAACATTACTTCGTGTTCTAATTTAAATTTTGTAATCCATATATATTACAAAACCAAAGTGTTCATTAATTTCCTAGAATAAAGAGTTATCCAACAATACAAGGGTAAAGTGTTCGACTTAACTTCATTTCTAACAAGTTAGTTCACAATATACAGAAAATCATCAATTATCCAAGGTAATAACATCATCATGGAGTTAAAACTAACTACCATCTTTGATCCTCTTGCATGTGTAAATTTATGTCGTCATTAATATTACTTCACTTCACCATCTTATCCGAAATTCAATTCCGTTGTGGTCTTGACCTTAGTTGTTCAAGAGGAGGGTCATCCCATTTTCTTTCATATCTCCTACTTTCATAGTTTGTTTCCCTTTGTTTCCTTGGTTCATGGACAACATGAAGCTAAGATAATCTAAATAAATCTAGAGACAAGAAGAAGCCAACAGAAATTATCATCTTCATTTTGAATGCTTGAAGTGCATCAGGGAAAGTCACAGTGTAAAGATGAATGCTTTTTCCGTACAAGTTCAAAGACAAATGAAATAACTTATTACATAAGTCTAATACAGAGAAGTGCAATGATGAATGCTTTTTCCAACCCTTACCAAAAATTCAAAGTCTAGTGCCAACTTGAAAATAAAACATCACCTTCTCCAAAATATGTGATCAATAGAAAATCATTTCAAAAATATAAAATGAAATAACTCAAAAACACCTTACCAATAGAAACGAAAAGTTACCAAATAAAGCTTGACTTCTCAATGATTTTACATGAAGACGGAAGAACAAATGCACATTAAGAATTACTCTCTAATTCTGGAGAAAAATCATCAAACACCTTACTAGTAGAAATCAAATATCCACCATCTAAGTACCCCTGTTCGGCCAGAAATTTACGTTGTTAATAAACCTCATACTCAATATAAAGAATACTTATAAATCACTGAACCACAACTTATACTATAAGATAGTACAAGTCGCAAGCACGGGGCCGAATCACAGAGAGGTCAAGAATTAAATATTTCCTAAGCTAAATTTGACTGTGGAAATCGATAAAAACAAGGTTTTGGTTTTGGATAAACTGAAAACATGCAAGAAATTAAAACGCGACGGGTAAATGTAAACAGAGATTTTATCTAGTTCTTAGATGAAGATAAACATTCAATGTGATTTCTATCATCGTCTTTTGCAAATTAATAATGCAATCGAATTCTGCATGCACAACTACTTGCTCGATTCGACCAAACTAGCCTCCATAGTGGCGGACAACTAGCAAGGATCTCACTGAGAAAGCGTCATAATTATTAATTAAGGTTGGAAAGGTCATACCCTAACTAATCTACATACTTCTAAATTAATAATGCAATCGAATTCTGCATGCACAACTACTTGCTCGATTCGACCAAACTAGCCTCCATAGTGGCGGACAACTAGCAAGGATCTCACTGAGAAAGCGTCATAATTATTAATTAAGGTTGGAAAGGTCATACCCTAACTAATCTACATCTGTCTCTTATACACATCTAGATGTGTATAAGAGACAGCAGTCATAGTTATTAATTAAGGTTGGAAAGGTCATACCCTAACTAATCTACATACTTCTAAATTCTATTGGGTTCGATAGCAGCCATATAGAACTAAAAACACATGCATTATGATTTAGGATTCAATTATATCGATTAATTGTCAAGAAAACCATATTCAAACCTAGCAATTCATGCATCCTAGGAATAGCCATCAAATGCACAATTAACTAATGCTACTTGATTGATTTTAACTAGACATTCAGGTAAGAATGTGATATAACTAAAATTGATTAGTCATGCATGATTATGCGTGAAAAGTCAGTCTCACATTCATGCATAAAGAAATTAAAGCGAATTCAAAGAAAACATAATTTCAGAATGCAAAACACCAATTAAACTAGAAAACTCAAGAAATAAGCAAAGAATTATTAATCTAAGAACTAGATGGAAATTACCTAAAAGATTCCTAGACAAATTCAAGAGATGATTCAATCTAAGCTTACAATCCAAAATAAAATGAATAAAACCTACCTAATGATGCTAAAAAGATAGGAAGGAAGAAGAAAACCAGGACTCTCCTCGGCCTCCATAAAATCCAACATTATTTGACCTAAAAATGAAGAGAGGTATATATAGGAAGTAGTCAGAGGATTGCAACGTTGTTACACAGCTAGCCCTCGAGCGTTGGATAGGTAGTGCAATGCTAGCTTGTGCAAGAGGCGCGCGCAGAAAGGCTGGAATCGTGTCAAGAGTTCGTAGCATTTCAGCTGCCCTATATATTCAGCTACTGCCTTTCAGCATTGAGATAGTGTCAGGCTTAGGCATGATGAGCGTTGCGACGCTCATGTCAGCGTTACTCCTTTGAGGTCCGGATATTCAAATTACCTCCAAATTACTTCAAATTAATCTGGTTTGGCTCCAAATGCTCGATTTGACCTCTTGGTTGCTCGGTACATACAAAATAGGATAATTAATATTAAAAATCTACTAACGAACTTGAATTAAGCTAGGAATTATAGCTCTTTTTTAGAGCTATCAAATACCCTCAACTTAATTCTTGATCATCCTGAGCAAGGTAGAAATTCATATTCAAACAAAAATTTACTAAAAAATATCATGCTTGCGCTAAAATTATGCTTAATTGTTACTTCTAGTCTCAACAGTAAAAAAAGATGAAATTTGCGATCGACAATGAAATTCAATTATAATCCATCAATGAGCATATTTTTAAAGAACGATTCTAAATCTATTCATGCATGAGTGAGCCTAGAGCTTTGCTAGTTAAACTTGCACGACTCGAAAAGATTTTATAAAGGTCCTCAATCCGTTTTCCCTTACTCTGGCTCGGTTAATGACCTTGAACATACCAAACTTGCAAACAAAAGGCAACACTAAGACAAGGGTGCCTAAACTCACGCACACAAATTTTAAAAGGCAATTCTTTTACCTAGAGGGTTAGCTTTCACACTCAATTGTTGGGAACCTAACTGCTCTTTTCTCACGGAGCCCTAACTAGACACAGCGAATGTAGCTCTTTTCACCTCTATCCACACACACACACACACATACACATATATTTTGTAAGCAAGTCAGCCATTGCCTCATTTTTTATGCTTTAAAAAAAAAAATCAAGCAACTAATTTTATTTTCTTATATACTCTTTTATTCACACACTAGACCCTTTTTTATCCAATTTATCTAGTTTTTCTCTAAAACAAGTAAGATTCCTCCTAAGTCAAAGGTGGACCGAGATGACAACAAAAATATAAACCTAATAATACAATTCTAAGCATGCAAGACTTTAATTTTGCAAGAACAATCACTTAAAGGATGCATGAGAGATAAGATTTTTTTAAAACAATTGGCTAAAAATCATGATTATGATCTCTTGACATTATTTCATGCAAATTCAATCACAGGAAGAGTGCGTCATAAACTACTCATCAAAACAAATTAAGTAACAAAGCAGACAAACATTCAAGCACACAACATTGTCTTAGCATAACGGTCAAGAACTCCAAATCAAATCAAAATTAAGCTACCCAATGGGTGCCCCACCCTCAAGTTAAAATGATACATTGTCCCCAATGTATCCTAATAAAGCTCTAAATTAAAAAGTACAAGGCAACAAAAAATCTCCCTTAATAACGTTCTCGTGCACGGGGTGATGGTTGGGTTACCGCTCTCTTCAATTTGGTTTTCTTTACTTTTTAGGCTTTGAAGAGAACTACAAAAAAGAAAAATAAAGTAAAAACAAAAGAAACTATACACACAAAGAAGTTAGTTTAAATTCTACTCCTGGAAAGCAATTAAAATTTGTCACTTGGTTGCCTCCAGGAAGCGCAAATTTTTAATGTCAATTGCTCGACGTGATCTATCCTCTATCAAGGCACAAAAAATTTTTTATATTTCTCTGGTCCCTTCTTGGATGAGTCAATATAGTCCGGTAAGGATATAAGGTTCTTCACCTTTTGAAGAGAACCAAACAGGTCGAATTTGATTTTTTTCAATTTGTGGCAAAAAAGTGAAAAGGAAAGAATCAAAAGACTCAAAAACTAAAAATATAGAAAAGACTCAAAAACTGACTCTGACTCATCAGGAAAAGATGAGCAATAATAAAAAAATATATGAGATGCTAGGAGAAAGAACATATCGAGGCTTTGAAGCCTCTAATTCTTTTACCTGAGACTCCTCGAGATGAAGCACAGGCTCACACTTTACCTTACTGACTTATTCTTGACATGGCATCGAATAAACATCGTCATCATTGTGGAAAGGAAAAAATTCCTCTATGAATTCAGCTTCAGTGGTATGAACGATAGGAAGCTCTGAACGGTTCTCCAGTGTAAGCATGGAATTTACAAGCTGAGGAATAGGACCAACCTCAACAAGCATGAGAGCTCGAGTCTCCATGTGAGACTCAATAGAATCCTACACATACTGAGAAGAACTATCAGTAAGTTCAAGCATTATAAAACCTAAAGTCTTACCTTGACCAGTGCTCTGAGGAACCAGCAACTCCACTTAATGATCGATGTTAGTCACTTCACTGCTCAGTTCGGTATGATTAGAAGATGGTTCCATCCAATACTCTTTAAGCCTTCCAATTGATTCAATAATCTAAGCAACGAGGTCACTCAGATTCTAAAATTCAGTTTTACCTTCGGATTCAGAATGGAAGCTATTCTGCTGGAAACTCGAGAACTCCTGTTGATTAAAGGAAGGTTCTTGCATAAACTCACTAGAGTTCTTAGAAAGTTCCCTAACCAAATTTTCTAAAGACATATTTAAATTGGCAGAGAAAGCACGCATCATGGTCAAGCTTGGGCTAGACATCTCCCAAACATATTCGGCATGTCTCAAGCTCTTGCAATTTCCTAGTAGCCAAAACTTGAACAAGAGAGGTTAGTTCATATACTTGATTTCTAAGCTTACTCAATTCTCTTAACTCTTCTTCTTTTCATTGAGCCGCTTGCTTCGCATGAAGCGCATAGTAGTTGTTCAAGTCGTTTGCCATCAGAAAAAAAATGATTAATTGTCAAGAAAGTCATATTCAATTAACCAATTTTATCTTCGAACATAGTAATTCATGCATCCTAGGAATAGCCATCAAATGCAAAATTAACTAATGCTACTTGATTGATTTTAGCTAGACATTCAGGCAAGAATATGACTTAACTAAAAATCGATTAGTCATGCACGATTATGCGTGAAAAGTCAGCCTCACAATCATGCATATAGAAATTAAAGAGGATTCAAAGAAAACATAATTTCATTATGCAAAACACCGATTAAACCAGAAAACTCAAGAAATATGCAAAGATTTCTTAATCCAAGAATTAGATGGAAATTACCTAAAAAATTTATAGACAAATTCAAGAGATGATCCAATCTAAGCTTACAATCCAAAATAAAATGAATAAAACCTACCTATTAATGCTAAAAATATAAGGAGGAAGAAGAAAACTAGGCCTCTCCTCCGCCTCTATAAAATCCAACATTATTTGACCTAAAAACGAAGAGAGGTATATATAGGAAGTAGTCTGAGCGTTGCAACACTAGGGACAATGTTACAATGTTGTTACACAGCTAACCCTCGAGCGTTGGATGGGCGATACGATGTTGGCTTGCACAAGAGATGTAACAACCCCACCTCTTAGGACTACTAAAAAGGGGATCGCTATTGCATGCATGCATAAATATTTTCATTGAGAAAAATAAAGTAAATTAAAATAATAAACATAGTTTTCCAAAATAAATAACAAATAAGTAAAACCTTTGTTCAGGGCCCCTAAAATAATGAAGAAAAAAATAACTTAAACAGATAAATTTTTTACCAACATCGAGTTTCAAATCAAAACTTTTAAATAGCTTGAAAACGTAAACTAAGCAGAAGCGATTTACATGTCCCATATGGCACGATCACAGGTCCCTCTCGTCACCCGCCGGTCCGTTCCTATCATTACCTGAAAAACATAAATTAAGAAAGGTTGAGTATAAAATACTCAATAAGTGATCCTATTACCAAGATCAGACTACGCATCCACGAGCAAAGAAAAATAGCCCGTGGCTCATACAGCTACATCGGGTTTTTATGATGAAAGGAAAACCAAAAGACGTACTATCTTGCCTTAATACGCATGTCAAGTGGCCCGTAGGCACACCGTTAAACATGGATAAAATGAACGTAAACCTATCAGCTCACGCATGTCTAGCGGCCCATAGGCTCGTCGTCAAACATGAAAATAACATGAACGTAAACCTGTCGGCTCACGCATGTCTAACGGCCCGAGGCACACCGTCAAACATGAAACATGAAAAAAAGTAACATGAACATAAACCTGTCGGCTCACGCATGTCTAGCGGCCCGTAGGCACACCGTCAAACATGAAACTAGACCCGTAGGTCCTCTGAAATAAAACATGCGTCAAGGCGAGACAGTAAACCGCTCTATTGGTCTATTCATGCATTACATACATAATATCAATACTGATTAGAAATTTGAACATGCTCATAATACTCATAATTGTCATGCAACAAGTAAAACATAATAACAAAATCATGCTTCAAGAGTCCATCAGTTAACTTTATAATTCTAGACTAGGTCGACTGGCACAAAGACACCGATAATAGTACCACTTACCTCAACTTGGTCACAAAAGTCCACGCAAATAATTCCTTAAAACCTTTGGAGAACTTGAATCAACTCAAAGTTATGGCTTGGTCCAAGACAAATTCCAAAACTTGATTCAATTAGCCAATCTGATCAAGAATTAAATCCAAAATCAATAACTTAATTTTCCCACTTTACTCTCAATCCAAAAGAACAACCAACCAACAACTTACCCAAAACTTACCGATCTTTACTAATTTTCTGCAAAACGAAAAATGGTCTCTAGCTTGATGATCAATGCCTCAAAACTTCCAAATCTTGAATCTAAATTTCATACCAAAGAGAGGTTACTAATTTAACCCAAAACCAAATGGGTGAAGAATTTCACCTCCCAAATTATAAGGAAAAATAAGTCTTACCCAAGGTTTTTCTCAAGATTTCGGCAAAGATCGGGCAGTGGCGGTTGATGGCGTGTCGGCTCATGGATACTATAGATAGGCAGCGGGTGTTGCTGTTGGATGGTATAAATTATTTAGGCTAGCGGCTAGTAGCGAGGGTCTTACATGAGGAGGGTTTGCGAGAGTGGGAGAGAAGGGAAATTTCTAGTCTTACAGATTTTATTCAGTAGTAAATACGAAAAAACCATAGCTTTAAACAACGATCCAACCGTTCAAAATGAAACTCCATATGTCTCGAACAGACTGACCAAATTTGAGCACGATCCAACGGTTCAAACTTCAGAAATCGACAATTTTGTGGAAGCTGTCGCTGAAGAATTGTTTTCTCCCAATTTTTTGCCTCTTTTCATTCTAATTTAATTTCGAAAAAAAATCTCAATTCTTTTTTTTTTTTTCAAATTTTGAAAATATAAATAAAATATTTTACCACAATATCTCCAAAATCTCCGAAGATTCTATTAAATTTATAAATCAATTAACTTTTCAAATTATCTTAATTTAGGCTTCAAAAACCAAAATTAAAGGACATAAGATCCATCAATTTGATATAAATTAAATCCTTCCAAATATTTAAATCAATTAAACCACATGAAATTAATTATCTCTTTAAATTTTTTTTAAGCTGACCCTAAAATCCAAAATCAAAGGAAAACAAAATTCAATATTTTCAAGATAATCAATTCGAATATCTAATCAATTAAATTCAATTTAATCAATAAAAGTTTTTCAATTACTTCAATTTAACCCCAATTTTTTAAATGAAAGGGAAATTTAAACTCAATAATTTTAGATAATTAACTTAATTTTTTCTGAAATTCGGGATGTTACAAGAGACGCGCGTAGAATGCTAGAATTGTGTCAAGAGTTCGTAGCGTTGCAACGCTCAACACTACCCTGTATATTCAACTACTGCCTTTTAGCATTGGGATAGCATTAGGCTTAGGCATGATGAGCGTTGCAATGCTCATATCAAGGGCAGTTTGGTCATTTTTACTCCTTTGAAGTACAGATGCTCAAATTACCTCCAAATGCTTCAAATTAACCCTATTTGGCTCCAAAATGCTCGGTTCTACCTCTTGGTTACTTGATACCTACAAAATAGGATAATTAACATTAAAAATCTACTAATGAGCTTAAGTTAAGCTATGAATTATAGTTCTTTTTTAGAGCTATCACCCCCCTTCAAACCCCAATCTTTCAACTATCTTCACAAAACACTCATATAGTAGTAGCAGAAATTCAAACAAACAAAAAAATAAATAAATATAAATAGTACACAAATAAATATTCAAGATCAACATAGTAATTTTAGGGAGATCTTAACTTGAACTTGAAAATAGAAACTCATCTCAAGATCTTCGCCTGGTATAACTAGTGCACTGTTGGGATTGGTGTCCTAATTCTCCTGGTGGTCTTGTAGTTTGTAAACATTTTTGTACACATATTGTTATTAATAAAATAAATGTTATTTTATAAGCATTTACTCAAACTAAGATCTGTGGTTATTTCATGTAACTTAAGCATGTATGTGAGACATACAAGTGGATCATGACTTAAGTAATAACCTAAATGGTCTGTAGTAGATGGATAAATGAGGGATACCTTATCTTGTTGACCCTACGGATACAACCCACTTTGTACATGTTACAAGTATTGTAAAGTGCTACAAATGGTTTGATCCTGACCATTCATGGGGAAACATGCGAGCAGGGGTGTCCTATACAAAGAGTTTGTATAAGGCTGGACCACGAGATTAATAGTCTCTTTATATAACGTTGTTGATACTTGAGACTTACATCTCACCTAAACGACCATAGATGGCATGACCTTAATCATGAGTGTTTTGGGAACTTCTACCTTCGAGGGCGGTTCTTTGATTAGTATGGGTGAGAGTGGCCAAATTGCCAACTCAACAAGCCTACCATTTTGGGGATTCATCTGATTAGGGAGCTGAGAACTCAGTTACACAAGACGGAATTCACTCATTCCCCAAAGTAGGGTAAGTAGATAAATTGCTCCTTTAAGGGTTGATTGCGGGTCTTGAACATAGTGGCCACACTCTCTCATTAGAAGAGAGGACTCAGTCATAGTAGGACTATGACTTATTATTCATTAGAGGAATCAGTTACTTAAGGAGTTAGATGTAACTACAGGGGAAAAACAATAAATTGGCCCAGCTGTACTTACGAGCGATTTGTGAAGGGTCATTACACTGTTGATTGGTCATATGGATACAGAAATATATCTGTAGTTTGAAGAGTTCAGCTATCGATCTTTAGTGGAGTGACCAACAGTTAACAGATGGTGGATCTCGTGACTAAAGAGTTTGGTCAGTTATTCACGTACCATTGGAGCTTCAAGCTACAAGTCTATAATGTCCCCTTAGTAGCTCAATGGGTTTAAGTTGAGAATCAGATTTTGTGTTAGTTTGAAGTGTTCAAATAAACAAGAGGAAATTCAATTATATATGTATAATTGATATGATGTATTAGATACATCAATTGGAGGAATTAATATAAATATGATTTATATTAAATACCATAAAATAGAAAAAGAACTATGGTTCATATGTTTCATATGATGAAATATTAAAACTATAGGTTATAAATATAATATAATAAGTTGGTTATTATATTTATTTATAACATATTAATTATATGATAATTAATTATTCTTTTTCTCTAATAAACGAATTGAGTGGGAGGTTATTGGAAGTTCTATGGTAATTGTGAGACAAAAAGGAAAATGATTTTCCAAAATTAGATAGATGATTCATTCGGAATTAAACTCACAAAAAAGGCTATCAAGTAAGAAGTGTTTTTACTAAGCGATAGCGTAGAGAGCATACACGATCGAGCTACGAGTTTACTATACGATAGTTATTTACTTAATCGTTGATACACAATCGAGTAGTAAAGTCTATATGATAGGCTTTCGTTTACTAACGATCGAGTATTTTATCTATACAATAGACAATGCCATCAGTATTAGCACTTCCTCTGATCTAAAGAACGTCTGGATTAGCTAAATCGAATATGCTTCGCTAACATAAAACCATTCCTACTTCATTAGAAGAAAAAGGAATAAATCAAGTTATATACAATATCAAAACTCATTCTCTCTTCTAATGCATATCCCAATCAAAGACGACTTTGGAAAAGATAAACAATAAGTCATAACTGCTATAATTAATTGAACAAGTAGCCAATAATAAGAAACCAACTGACTTAAAAGTAAATGAAATGAATAGAAGCAAATTAAAATCTAAAGTGAGCTCCACACTCTGATAGAAATGAAATGTTCTCCCATAGAATTAGATGCAAATCAAATTAAGTAATCAGAAAAGGTAAAAATCTGCAGCTTAAATATTCTCAATCATGATCATCCAGGCACATAGAAAGAATCAATAGCTAAAAGGTATATTGCTTGTAGTAAAGAATAAATAGCTAATGAAGCAACAATGCCATTTGTTGAATGGATGAATATACTAAATGTTACAAATCATACTAAAGTTAAACAAGATTGCATAAACATCAAATCTTTGCTGACTAAAAAAATAATAATAAGATACAATATAGGCACTAAACAATGATAGGTATTAAAGCACATAGAAAGAATCAAGAGACTCACCTTCAAATTAGTAACATATAAAGGTTAGGGCTTTAATGGGTCATCTTCAGTAAGGTACTTTTGGGCAAACCTAAAAAGTCACTTAGTTAAAATCGTTAGCCGTGTTTTTTCTAAGTAAACTAAACCCTAGATTATCAAATACTCAGTGGGAGGAAAAGATATATATGATATGTCAATTTCACTCACATTTCCCCTTAATGTTCATGTCATAAGATTCATGCTTGGCCTCGTGGTGCCTTGGGAGCATCTCCCTTCGGATGGTATTTGCATGAGTCAATATCAAGGTGGACAGAGAGAGTATTTATAGTAAGTGGGTGAAAGATGTGCGTCAACATGTCCTATGTTCTTCTTCATTGGTTTGTACCGTGAGATCTTCTTGCACTACCTTGTGGCACCTTGGGAGCGTCCCTCTTCGGATGGTTTTGTGTAATTGGTCAATATCAAGGTGAACTCCAAAAATGGATAGGGTCGCTTTAGTTTTTTCCCTAATCAGATTTTTTCCCTTCGGATTGGCTGCTTGGGGCAGAACTCTAGGATCTAAAATGAAGGGTCACACTTATGGGAAATTGTTAAGCAAGTTAATGATTTATTGACCAAATCAATGATGGCTAGTCGTTATAGGAATAAAAGTTGTTCTGGTATTAATGACTGGTTAAGAGTGTCTCAATTAAGAGGAGGGATAAATTGACTACCCTTCGGTGGTTTTTGTCCTAAACCACTGAAGCGTCATTGTGAAGCTAGATGTCACACGGGGTTCATTTCAGTTTTGCTAAACCGTATTGAATGTTGTTTTTTCAATGAATATTTTCTAAAATCTAATGTAGATAATGTGTTTCTTTTTTCAGCAACATGAATGATTTTTCGTTAATTACCTCTTTTACTTTGACCGATTACATACATTGGAAAGAGTCCATTAAAATATATTTCATGGTAAACGACCTCGAGTTTATCATGGTTGAGGAGTGTTCTCAAGTCCCCACACTTGATGCACTGCAAAATGTCGTAATGCATATAAGGTGTGGATGAAGGCTAATCCGATGGCCCACTTCACATTTTGGCTAGCATACCTGATGCATTGGCCAAAAAGGTTGAGAACATGGTCATTGCACGTAAGATCATGGACTTGTTGCAAGAATTGTTTGAAAGTCAGTTCTCACTTTTTAAGCACAAAGGGATGGATGACAAAGAAACCAGTAGTGTCAGTTTCCAAAATAACCTTCAGTCTTTCTTGAATGTCAAGGGAATAAAAGAGAAAGTAATTGTTGCTGACTCTGGAAAAGTTCATCGACGAGAATTGTTCTCTGAAATGGAACTTGGAGATTATTTAGGTTCTGCTAATCCCACTACTCTCCATAAGAGGAAAAAATCTAAAGACAGTAAATGTGATTTATTTGTCGTGGAGACATGTTTGGTAAAGAATGGTGATTCTGTCTAGATACTTGATTCATGTGCTACTAACCACGTTAATTCTTCTTACCAAGAATTTAGTTCCTGGAAAGTGTTGGAAGAATGAGAGTTGATTCTTCCAGTCGAACTGGTGAGGTTGTTTCGGTTGTTGCTGTAGGCAGGCTGGAGTCATTTTTAAACAAGAAACGCTATCTGTTATTGGATAATATTTTTGTAGTTCCTCATATCAGAAGGAACTTAATCTCGATTTCTTGTCTCATTGAACAAGGTTATACTGTCTCCTTTTCTTAGAGTAAAGTGTTTATTTTCAACAATGGTATGGAGATGAGTTTTGGTTCAATGGAAAATAACTTATATGTACTAAGGTTGTTAGTCATAAAAGTTTTGCTTAATACTAAAATGTTTAGAATGTCGACAATTGCAAAAAGACCAAAGATTTCTCCTAAGGAAAACACCCATCTTTGGCATCTAAGGTTAGGCCATATCAACCTCAATAGGATTGAGAAGTTGGTGAAATGTGGACTTCTAAAAGGTTTAGAAGAAAACTCTTTGCCGATATGTGAATTATACCTTGAAGGCAAGATGACCAAATGACCTTTTACTGAAAAAGGTTATAGAGCTAAGGAAACTTTGAAGCTTATACATTCAGACCTCTATGGTCCGATGAGTGTTAGAGCTCGAGATGGGTATGAATATTTCATCTCTTTCATAGATGATTATTCAAGATTCGGGTATCTATATCTAATGCAACATAAGTTCGACGCTCTTGAAAAGTTCAAGGAGTATAAGGCTGAAGTTGAAAACTCGTTAGGTAAGAAGATAAAAACACTACGATCTGATCGTGATGGAGAGTATATGGACCTCGAATTCTAAAAATATATGATAGAACATGGAATCATGTCCCAACTCTCGACCCCAAGTACACATCAGTAGAATGGTGTATCAGAAAGAAGAAACAGAACCCTGTTGGACATGGTTCGGTCTATGATGAGTTATGCTCATCTTCCAGACTCGTTTTGAGGACTTGCAGTGGAAACTACATGTTACATTTTGAACAACGTTCTCTCGAAAAGTGTTTTTGAAACACTTTTTGAGTTGTGGAGAGGTCGTAAAAGTACTTTACGCTACTTCAAGATTTGGGAATGTCCGTCCCATGTACTTGTGGCTAACCCTAAAAAGTTGGAACTGCGTTCGAAAGTTTGCCTCTTTGTGGGCTACCCCAAGGAAACGAGAGGTGGATACTTCTATGATTCAAGTGAGAATAAGGTGTTTATGTCGAAAAATGTCATCTTCTTAGAAGAAAACCACATTAGGGATCATAAACCACAAAGTAAGGATGTTTTACATGAGATTTCTAATGAGACTACTAAGAGTTCAACAAGAGTTGTTAAACATATTGATAGATCAACAAGAGTTGTTGATGTCGGTTCATCTAGTCAACCATCTCAAGAGTTGAGACTGCCATGATATAGTGGGAGGGTTGCAAACCCACCAAAACGCTACATGGGTTTGACTGAAGCCCAAAACATCATGTCTGATGATGGGATCGAGGATCCATTGTCTTATAAGCAAGCAATGGAGGATGTTGATAAAGATGAGTCGATTAAAGCCATGAACTAGGAAATAGAGTCTATGTACTTCAATTCTATCTGGGAACTTGTGGATCTACCTGATGGGGTAAAACCTATAGGGTGTAAGTGGATCTACAAGTGAAAACGAGGTGTAGATGGAAAGATATCGACCTTCAAGGCTAGACTCGTGGCAAATGGTTATACCCAGGTTGAGGGTGCGGACTATGATGAAACTTTCTCACCTATTGTCATGTTGAAGTCTATCAGGATACTCCTGTCCATAGCCACATTTTATGATTATGAGATATGGCAAATGGACGTCAAGGCTGCTGAAGACCATCTACATGGCTCAACCTGAGAGGTTCATTGTTCCTAATCAAGATCAAAGAGTTTGCAAGCTTAATAGGTCCATTTATGGGCTGAAACAAGCATCTAGATCATGGAACATTAGATTTGATAGTGCATACAAGAAAATTCACCAACAACTCAGTAGCTTTCCTGGTATTCTATGTGGATGATATCCTACTCATTGAGAATGATGTAGGCTTTCTGATTGACATTAAGAAGTAGCTAGCCGCCTAATTCCAAGTGAAATATTTGGGAGAGACACAGTATATTCTAGGGATCCAGATTGTTCAGGATTGTAAAAACAATAAGTTGGCCTTATCTCAGACATCGTACATTGATCAAATGTTGATCAAGTAAAGGATGCAGAATTCCAAAAGGGGTTTATTACCCTTCAGGCATGAAATTGTTTTGTCTAAGGAACATTGTCTTAAGACACCTTAAGAGGTTGAGGAAATGAGACATATTCTCTATGCTTCGGCTGTTCGAAACCTCATGTATGCAATGTTATGTACTAGACCTGACATTTGCTATGCAGTAGGGATTGTTAATCGTTATTAGTCCAATCGAGGATTAAATCACTGGACGGTGGTCAAAACGATTCTCAAGTATCTTCGGAGAATGAGAAACTATATGCTCGTGTATGAAGATAAGGATTTGATCCTTACAGGATACATAGACTCTGATTTTTAGACTGATAGAGATTCTAAAAAATCGACAATAGGGTCAGTGTTCACTCTAAATGGAGGGGTTGTAGTTTGACGAAGCATCAGGAAAGGATGCATCATGGACTCCACTATGGAAGCCAAAGACATAGTCGCTTGTGAAGCTGCTAAAGAGGTTGTTTGGCTTAGGAAGTTTCTTACAAATTTAGAAGTTGTTTCAAATATGTTTTGTCGATCATTCTCTATTATGATAATAGCGGGACTGTGGAAAATTCTAAGGAACCTCGGAGTCATCGTAGAGGAAAGCATATTGAACGGAAATATCATTTGATCAGGGAGATTATGCATCACAGTGATGTGATAGTCACGAAGATCGCGTCAGAGCACAACGTTGTTGATCTGTTTACAAAGGCTTTCACAGTTAAAGTGTTTGAGGGTCATCTGGAGAGTCTGGGTCTACGAGACATGTGACATATTGTCTAGGGCAAGTGGGAGATGATACTGAGGTATAGAGTATGCCCTAGTTTATTGTATATTGTACTGGTTTTTCATGTATCGTACATTAGTCTTTCGAGGCATTAGGACAAGTGGGAGATTGTGTGGGATTGGTGTCCTAATTCTCTCGGAGTCTCGTAGTTTGTAAAGAGTTTGTACACATTGTTAATAATAAAATAAGAGTTATTTTATTTGCATTTACTCATATCTAATAAACTAAGATCCGTGATTATTGTATGTAAACTTAAGCATGTACGTGAGATATACAAGTGGATCATGTCTTAAGTAATAACATAAATAGTCTGTAGATAAGGATAAAGGAGGGATACCTTATCCTAGTGACACTACGAATATGGCCCGCTTTGTAGATAGTTACAAGTATTGTAACGTGCTACAAATGGTCTGATCCTGACCACTCATGTGAAGACATGCGAGCGGGGGTGTCTTATACAAAGAGTTTTTATAAGACCAGACGACGAGATGATTAGTCTCTTATATAACGCCATTGATAATTGAGACTTACATCTCACTAAAACAACCATAGGTGGCATGACCTTAATCCTCAGTGTTTTGGGAACTCCTGCCTATGAGGACAGTTCTTTTATTAGTATGGGTGAGAATGACCAGATTGCCAACTCAACAAGCCTACCTTTTTGAGGATTTGTCTGATTGGGGAGCTGGGAACTCAGTTACACAAGACGGAATTCACTCATTCCCTGAAGCAGGAGTAAGTAGATAGATTGCTCCCTTAAGGGCTAATTCCAAGTCTTGAACATAGTGACCAAAGCCTCTCTTTGGATGAGAGGACTTAGTCATAGTAAAACTATGACTTATTATTCATTAGAGAAATTAGTGGTACTTAAGGAGTTAGATGTAACTACGGGGAAAAACGATAAATTTACCCAGCTATACTTACGAGCGATTTGTGAAAAGTTATTGCACTGTTGATTGGTTAATATGGACACAGAAATATATCTGTAGTGAGAAGAGTCCAGCTATCGGTCTTTAGTGAAGTGCTCAAAAGTTAACAGATGATGGATCTCGTGACTAAAGAGTTTAATCAGTTATTCACGTACCTTTGGAGCTTCAAGCTACAGGTCTATAAGGTCCCCTTGGTAGCTCAATGGGTTCAAGTTGAGAATCAGATTTTGGGGTTAGTTTGAAGTGTTCAAATTAACAAGAGAAAATTCAATTATATGTGATATAATTGGTATGATATATTAGATATATTATTTGAAGGAATTAATGTAAATATGATTTACATTAAGTACCATAAAATAGAAAAAGAACTATGGTTTATATGTTTCATATGATGGAATATTAAAACTATAGGTTATCAATATAATATGATAAGTTGATTATCATATTTATTTATAATATATTAATTATATGATAATTAATTCTTTTTCTCTAATAACCGATTAAGTGGGAGGTTATTGGAAGTTTTGTGGTAACCGTGGGATAAAAGGAAATTCTTTTCCTAAATTTAGTAGTTGCTTCATTCAGAAAGTACTCAAGGAAAAAGGATTGTCAAGTAAAATTGTTTTACTAAGCGATAGCTTTAGTGAGACTACACGATTGTTGAGAGTTGACTATATGATAGTCACTCAGTTGATCGTAGCTACATGATCGAGTAGCAAAGTCTATGTGATAGGCTTCATTTACTAAACGATTGAGTACATCGTCTATACAATAGACAGTGTGCATATCTCCCATCTACTCGATCACATACCTCATTTATTCCTCAAGCCAAGATCATACAGAGCCCACAACTCCTGGATTCTCACATTTAGAATACCAAGGTAATACTTGTGGCAGTGTCTTTACTTAGTTCGTGAATCGAGTTGGATTCAATTGGGTTCGTGGAGGCTATGTTTATTGTTCGTGCTATTGGTGTTTCTGTTCGTTACGTTCGAGTGTTGCTGGTCTTGAACATATTGGAGACTGATCGAGGGATTCTTGAAGAATGGTTCTTCAAAGGTATGCATATTTTATCCTTTGAATCTATTGTAACATGCTGTAATTTCAGTTTATGCATGACCTGTTAGTTTCTGTTTTAGACTGTAATTGTTGAGTTCAATCTGAATGGAATTTGGAACGATCTCTTCCGCTACTCATGGAAATTCTCTGGTTTGATTTCCTTCAATTTTTGGTTAACAGTAAATTACATGTTTAAAGTTGTTGCTAGAATTATGCGTTAAGTTTTAGAGAATTATAAATTGCTAAACAGATTTAACAGGTGCTAAGAATACAAGTTATCAGGAGTATCTTGGACAGTGGTTGTTATAAGAGGGTTGGAAATTGTTGTCTTGACATCTCTTCTCGGATTAAGAGGGTAATCTGTGGAAGGGTGTGACATCCAGTGCCATTGCACCACCGCTACCTTGGGTTTCGCCGAAATCTTGATATTTGGGTAAAATGTTGAGGTTTGTTAATTTTCCTCAATGATCTTGAATACCCATTCAATTTTGGCTCGAGTTTTTCCTTACCCAAAACTTTTGGATGTTAGATTTGGAAATTGGAGGTTACTAAGCCACTGTCAGCAATATCAAAAGCGTTTTGGTAAGTGTATAAAGCTTTGAAACCCATTGTTTAAATATGGTTTATTGAAATATCGGGGTTCTAACCCTCATTATGGAATTTTTACATAGATTTGGAGATTTGTTAAGACCTTTGAAGCGATTTCTAAGAGCAAGCTACACTTTGGGTAGTGGAAACTAGAAGGGAGGTTGATTTGCTAAAGTTTGGGGCTTAAAATTGAGGTAAGTAATCTTACTACTGGAACTGGCTTTAACCAGACGACTTAGACATTATGATTTAATAGATTTGACTAGATGAACTGAGAAGCAAGATACGATTAGAACTGTTTTATGAGCATGTTGATTAAAGTATGTTATTGATGTGGCTATGATTAAAGTATATGACTGATGTGATTATGATTCTAGTATGTTACAGATATGATCATGTGTGGGATCATGAGATATATGCTATGATTTATGTTGTGAAATTTACTGAAAGCATGGTATGTCTATAGATAAGAGTTACTATTTACTCTCCTAACACTACCATGTTACCAAAACCAAATGGGTTTTCTACTATGCTACTGAAATCCTACGAGTTTCCTACTGTGTCAGCCGAATCCTACAGGTTTCCTACTATGTTACTGAAAGCCGACGAGTTTTCTAATATGCTACTGGGTGTCAACGGGTGCCCTACTATGTTTTTTAGCCTTTGGGCCACCAGATGCATTTTAGGTTGAGTTAAATCACTCACTAGAAGGCCATCCAAGATTTAGTTAATTATATGCATGTGCCACTAGTATGTTGCATTTATTGGATATAAGTGCATAGCCTGGTCCGAGTAGTGAGGTTACTTACTGAGTATTTTATACTCATCCTTTATTATATTATATTTTTTTAGGTAAGGGAAAAGATACATCGGTGGTGACATGAGGAATCCGTGATCGTGCCACTGAGACTAGACAGATGCTTCCGTTTATGTTTTCATGTTTTCATGTTTTAAAATCATAGTTTTGTAACTGAATTTAGAAAACTTTCAGTGTTTGCTCTGTTGGTTGTTTTAGACAAATTTTCTAATAATGTTTTGTTCGAATTAGGGGTACCCTGATTAATGATTTTTAGTTAATTGGTTTTAATAAAAGTTATTTACTTTATAACATTTATTTGGTTTTAGCCATTTCATGGAAAGTGTCATTTTTAGATGTATGCATGCATATGGTAAATGCCTAGCTCAAGTCCTAGGGAGTCAGGTCATTACGGTTGGTATCAGAGCCCGTGTTTTGGGTTATGTAGATTGACTTACTATGTAAATTAAGATTATCCCTTTGGCCATTAACGGATTCTTCGTCATTGCCAGAGCCTTCGGGCCACCAAATACGTGTTAGATTGAGTTCAATCTCTCACTAGATGGTCATCTAGGATTTACTTAATTATAGCATGTCCCACTAGTATGTTGAGTTTATTGGATATAAATGCATAGCCTGACCTCGGTAGTGTGGCTAGTTACTGAATATTTTATACTCATCCTTTATTATGTTATTTTTTTCAGGTAAGGGAAAGGATACATTGATGAATGACAGGAGAAATCCATGATTGTGCCATTGGGACTAGGCAGATGCTTCCGCATTTTCATATTTACATGTTTTAAAATCTTAGTTTTATAATTCAATTTAAAAAATATATATATATCAGGGCTTGCTCTGTTAGTTGTTTTAGATAAATTTTCTGGTAATTTTTGTTTAAATTAAGGGTGCCTGATTAACGATTTTTAGTTAATTGGTTTTAATAAAAGTTATTTACTTTATGATATTATTTGGTTTTAGCCATTTCATGAAAATTTTCATTTTTCGAGTACGCATGCATATAGTAATGGCCTAGCTCGAGTCCTATGGAATCGTGTCGTTACAGTAAAAACATGCACTTTTTGACATCTATCATACCTCCAAACTTGAATCTTTGCGTGTCCTCAAGGAAACAAAATATAAAATAGATACTGAAAGTGAATTAACATGTTTAGTCATAAGTAAATGCAAAGTAGACGTCTTTTAGGAAAGGTCTCAAACCTTGGTATCTTACTTGTTCAAACTCCCAACGGGCTTTTACAAGAGCTTCATTTGAAAATTGGCTCAACTTTCCTCAACTATCTAACTAAAATGTCAAACTAACCTAGCTTCCGATCATGGAACCTAGTTAAGACCTTAATGAGTTGTAGGTTTTGCCAAAGCTCCATACCTAAATATAAAGTACATCTCGATAGGTCTTTAAAAGAGTTATCTTCCCCGACTTAATCCATACTCGTTCCTTGGTTTTATCTTTTAAATTATTGGTTTTGTAGGTCGTGAGCAATTAGAAGGTAGATCAGGCCATTGAAATCGAAATGAGGTTTAAATGCATCCCAACTAAGCTCCGGAAGCATCAACCAATCAAGGAGTCAAAGGATTGAAGTTTGAGCCCTGTCGAGCGCCGCAACACTACCTTCGGCGCTCAAAGGCAGTAGCATGGCTAAGCGAAGCACAGCTGCGCCCACTTGGCGCTCGTGCGCTGCGCTTGAAGATAGTAGCTACCCAAGTGGGAGCATCATGGCATTCTAGACTTTGGTACAATGACAAGCTTCGCGAGCATGTGTTGCACTCTAGCCAGGTGCTTCAATTGAGCGTTGCGCTGTAACCTTAACCTCGCTGCACTCTCCTTAGTGCTGCAGCGCTCTCCCAATTTATATATATATATATATATATATATAGCTCGAATTTTTAGGTTAATAAGGAGTCCGATTTCATCACATTTTCCAGGCACCTTAAGCTCTTTACCTTCATGCTTCTAGAATTTCTCCTCCTTTCTTAGTTATTTTTATTTATTGCTTCTTTTTGGATTGTAATCGGGATTTCCACATGCCGATGAGCGGCTAAGGTAGCCCTTAACTTAGGGATAGGAATTGTTTACTTTCTTTGAGGTTTTGGAAAGTATTGTTGAACTATTATTGTGGATTCTATTGAATTTTGCATTACTTTACATAGATTAATGATTAATGAGTTGACGTCTCTTATGTTGTTAATATTGTCTACTATAGTTCATATGCCTTGCATAGAATGAGCTTAGTGGAAACTTTAGCTAGAGATTTTCCACTTGAGCCTAGACTTGTAGTTTGAATTTCTTGAACCATTGAAATCGTTAGATAATCAAATGCGTAAACTTAGCTATCCAGCTTTTCATTCGTCCCAATAAAATTTCCCTCTTAAGGCGAATTGTAGTAGTTTCTAAGGGTCTAATTTCCAAGGTAACTAATGCGGTTTAGTTGGATTAATGAACCTTATCAACTATGGCTAGATACATCTACGGTTAATGGGAATTTTATTGAGTCTCCGCAAGTAATGGTTTAAATACTTAATACCAATGATAAGAAGTAACTAATTCTCACCTATCCCCAAGTTGAATTATCCATATTAAGTTATCATAAATTTACTTTCTCTCTTTTAAATTCTTTCACCTTTACACTAGTTCCTTTAATATTCGCAGAATTATTCGTTGTAGGTCCCGGTAGGCCCAAACAAATTGGCACTGTTTTTTGGGAATCTTGTAACTAACCTTAGTCAATTTTTTAATTCAATTAGTGTATATGAGTTTGTGTTGATGTATGACCCACTCCTTTGGGAGCTCTGGGTTTAATTTTATTGCAGATATTGATCAGGAAGAGCGCAAAATTCGCAAAGGGAAAAGATTAGCCGACGAAGTCGTTGAGGAAAAGGAGATTCTCGAACTTCAAGAGGAAGAGTAAAAGCAAGAAGAGGATCCACAAGCCAATGTAGGTGAAGCACAAGAAAGGACCCTTGAAAGAACTTTCTAAGCCTAATTTGACACAACAATCGTTGTATATCATCATTCCTGAGACGACCGTTCCATTTGAGTTGAAGCCTGGATTGGTCCATCTGTTGCCACAGTTCACGGGTATTCCTGGAGAAACCTCTCACAACATTAAGGATTTTCACTTGGTATATGATAGTATGAGGCCTCACAAGGTAACTGAGGAGCAACTGAACCTCAGGACATTCCTTTTCTCGTTTAAAGACGATTTCTAGGGAAGTTTTTTTTCCCTCTTCTCAAACGCACAGTATAAGGAAGGATATTTACGGAATCAAGCAAGGAATTGGGGAGTCATAGTTTTTTTAATATTTGTAGAATTGATCACAGCCCTCATCCTCCTCCTTTGTTTCCAAAATTCACAAATTGGCTACGGCCATCCTTGATTCCTTGAGAAGACGACCTGCTCCCACTAGCTGTAAGCTCATAAGACAATTAATTTTATTCGTTTTAGGTCCCGATAGGCCCGAACAAATTGGCACCATTTTTGGGGAATCTCGTAACTAACCTTAGTCAATTTTTTAATTCAATTAGTGTATGAGTTTATATGACCCACCCCTTTAGGAGCTTTGTATTTGATTTTATTACAGATATTGATCAGGAAGAGCGTAGAATTTGCAAAGGGAAAAGATTAGCTGCCAAATCATTGAGGTAAAGGAGATTCTCAAACCTCAAGAGAAGGAGCAAAAGCAAGAAGAGGATCCACGAGCCAATATTGGTGAAGCACAAGATAAGACCTTGAGAGAACTTCTTGAGCCTGATTTGACACAACAGTCGTTATGTATCGTCATTCTTGAGATGATCGTTCCATTTGAGTTGAGGCCTAGATTGGTCCATCTGTTGCCATGGTTTAGGTGTATTCCTAGAGAAACCCTCTTTCACTTGGTATATGATAGTATGAGGCCTCAGAGGTAATTGAGGACCAACTGAACCTCAAAAAATTCTTGTTCTCACTTAAAGACGATTTCTAGAGAAGGCTTTTCTCTTTTCTCAAGCGCACAATATAAGGAAGGATATCTATGAAATCAAGCAAGGAATTGGGAGTCATTGTTCGAATACTATGAAAGATACAAGAGGCTTTGCGGAATTTTCCCCCATCATCAAATTTTTTATCAACTACTTATAAAATATTTTTATTCTAGTTTGCTTGCAGGTGATTAGAGCACCACAGATGTTGTCGTGGGTGGAGCTTTCGCTGATAAAACTCCTACAAAGGCTCGTGATCTTATTGCCACCATGACAGAAAACTCTCAAAACTTTGTCACAAGAGAAACTGATGTGGATTCCTCGAGCTTCAGAGATATTAATGAATTAAAATCTCAAATTTATTACTTGACTTTTCTTCTGAAACAGGTTACTACTTGAGGCACTAAGAGCTTACTTGAGGACTTGTTTTCCAACTTGTGGAGCTTGTGGTGTGCAAGGCCATTCATCTAGAGTGTGCTTAGAGGCTTGCCATGAGGTTAATGCCATAGGAGGATACCCAAGGAAATATGACCCCAACAGTAACATGTATAATCCGGGATGAAAAGATCACCCCAATTTTAAATGGGGCCATTAAGGGAGCAATCAACAACTGTCTTCATCTTCAGGTATGCCACTTAAAAGTATAGTTAAATACCTTGCTGATAATTCTCTTAAATTCCAATAGGAGATTCATTAGCTGTAAAAGGATTCTCTTCAATTTCAGTAAGAAACTAGGACGAGGTTGAGTAATCTTGGCACTCAAATCACCCAGTTGGTGACTACTATCCACAAGTTGGAAAGCAAGTCCTCAAGTAAGATCTTAGCTCAACCTGACCATCACAACGTCAGTGCCATTACTTTAAGAAGTGGTAAGGAGCTTCCATCTGTAGCTCCACCATCAGCTGCTCTTCCTGTTACCCTTCATGTGGTTACTCCTGGTGAGATAGAGAAAAATAAAGAGAGCCAAAAAGAATCACATAAGCCTCTAGTCACTCAGGTAAGTATCGGTTCCCCATCTTTCTCTGATCCAGTTGTGCCCAAGGCTTCATTTCCCAATAGGCTAGCCAAGTCTAAGAAGGATGTAGTGTTTGATGAAATTCTTGAGACCTTCAAAAGAGTGCAAGTGAACATCCTACTCTTTGATGCGGTGAGACAAATTTTTTCAGGAACGCCAAATTTCTTAAAGAATTGTGTTCCAAAAAGAGAAAAGAAAAAAATGAAGAACGGGTCGTGGTGAGTTAGAATGTCTTCGCCATACTTAAATGTAATATGCCTGATAAATATCGCGATCCAGGTACGTTTACTTTATCCTGTGTAATAGGAGATAGGAAAATTTATCATGCCAAGCTTAATTTAGGTGCATTGATAAATGGTATGTCTTATCACGTGTATGTTGATCTGAAGCTAAATGAGTTGCAAAAGATGTCCATAACAATACAATTAGTCGATAGGTCTAACATGGGTTGTGGAGAATGTCTTAGTGCAGGCGAAAGATTTAATTTTTCCAGTAGACTTCTATACTCTAAACATGGATAATAATACCTCTCCAAACTCAACTACTATACTATTAGGTAGGCCATTTATGAAAACTTCAAAAACTAGGATTAATGTAGATTAGGGTACTCTTTCAGTTGAGTTTAACAGAGATGTTGTTGACTGTAACATGTATGATGCCATGAAGCTTCTAGAAGAATGCATGTATTTGTGGTTTATGGATACTGTTGACTCTTTTATCGAAGAAGTCTTACTTTGTGGGAAAAAATGAATATGATGAGTTGTCTGATTGTTTTGTCGATCTTGATCACAATGATGTTATTGATGATGTTGTTGTTTCTTCTTAGGTGACAGGAGCTGAGCTTAAAGCCTTTATCTCCGACCTCGGTGATGTGAACACACTTCCTGTGATTATTTCTAGAGAGTTAGAACCTGAGTAAGAGAACAAGCTTGTTGAGACTCTAAAGCTTTACAAAAGTTCTATAGGGTGGACTTTTGGATGATATCAAGGGTATTAGTTTGACCCTCTACATGCATATAATAGCTTTAGAGAAGGGATCCAAGCTCTCAAGACAACCATTGAGGAGGTTAAACCCATCCATGAAAGATGTTATATTGAAGGAAATCCTCAAGCTTCTTAATGCAGGAATTATCTACCCAGTGCCGGATAGTAATTGGGTAAGCCTGATCCATGTGGTGCCAAAAAAGATAGGTATGACGATGGTAGCTAATGATAAAGGTTAGATGGTTCCTATGCATGTTCATAATGGGTGGAAGATGGTATTGACTTCCGCAAGTTAAACGAGGTAACTAAAAAAGACCACTTCCCAATTCCGTTCCTTGACCATATGGTTGAACGACTAGCCAAAAAACCATTCTTTTGTTTCTTGGTTGGGTTTTCAGAATTTTATCAAATTCCCATAGCGCAAGAGAATCAGGAGAAAACCACTTTCACATGCACATACAGGACTTATGCCTTCAACAGAATGTTGTTTGGCCTTTGCAACGCTCCTGGCACATTTCAAATATGAATGATGAGTATATTCTCTAATTACATTGAGAAATGTATCAAGGTATTTGTGGACGACTTCACAATATGTAGTAACTCTTTCGATGATTGTTTGAATAATCTGGCTCTAGTCATGAAACGTTGTATTGAGACTAATCTTGTTTTGAATTATGAGAAATGTCATTTCATGGTTAAGTAGGGCATAGTCTTGGCCACATGGTGTCGGCCTAAGGTATCAAAGTTGACAAGGTGAAGGTTGATGTAATTGTTATTCTGTCTTATCCTACTAACCTCAAGGAAGTCCAGTCTTTCCTTGGTAGCGCCAATTTTTACCAACGTTCATCAAGGATTTTTCCAGAATCGTCTTGCCCTTTGTCATCTTTTTCGCAGAAAGATACTCCATTCGTGTTCGATGATGCTTGTAGGCATGCTTTTGACTTTCTCAAGGACAAGCTAACAAGCACTTCAATCTTGCAGCCCCCTCAGTAGGATTTTCCCTTTGAAATCATGTGCGATGCCAACAATTTGACAGTAGGAACTGTTCTTGGTCAAAAGATCAGTAAGAAAAGCCACGTCATCTATTGTGCTTCCAGGACACTAAAAGGGCAATTATACCACAACAAAGAAGGAACTTTTGGCATTGTTTTTGTGTTAGATAACTTTCGCTCCTATATGATTGGATACCAAATAACTGTTTTTAATGATCATGCAGCACTCAAATACTTGATAGGAAAGAAAGAGTCAAAACCTCGGCTTGTGTGATGGATTCCTCTTCTTCATGAGTTCGACCTGAGAATTCGAGATAGGAAGGGGAGTGAAAACTCCATTGCTGACCACTTAAGTAGAATCATTCAACAGGAGGAAAGTCGGTCGATCAGGGAGGACTTCCCAGATGAGCACCTTTTTCAGATGACTAGTTTTGAACCAGGGTATGCTGACATGGTTAATTACTTAGTCACATGTAAGTTTTCTCATCACATGAGTAGTTCTAAGAGAAAGAAGATAAAGAGTGACTCTAAATATTATGTTTAGGAAGAACCATATCTATGGAAATTTTGTGCGGACCAAGTTATTAGGAGGGGTGTCCCCGAACATGAATTCAATTTGATCTTGTCTTTCTGTCATGATTATGCATTTGTGGTCACTTTTGCCCCAAGAGGAAGCTCGTAAGGTTCTAGATAACGATGTTTTCTGGACTACTATATTTGCTTAAGCTTTTTTTTTTTTTTTTTTTTTTTTTTTTTTTTTTTTTTTTTTTTTTTTTTTGCAAATCATATGAAACATGTTAGAGATCAAGGTCCTTGTCTAAAAAGCATGAAATATTTTTTAATTCAATTATAGTCTGAGAAACATTTGATGTGTGGGGTATGGATTTTATGAGCCCATTTCCTTCTTCTACTAGCTATTTATATATCCTTCAAGCTATTAATTATGTTTCTAAGTGGATTGAGGCAATCCCCACTAGGACTAATACTACTTCCACTGTTCCAGAATTTATCAAGGTAACATTTTTAGCAGTTTTGGAGTTCCTAGGGCCATTATTAGCGATCAGGGCTCTCATTTTTGCACCGTTGTTGAGGAAATATGGTTTCCATCACCATGTGGCAACGCCTTATCGTTCTCAAATGAATGGCCAATCAGAAATCTTGAATCGTGAAATCAAGAGCATCCTGAAGAAGATAATGGGGCCAGGGAGAAAGGATTGGAGTTTATGTTTGGATAACGTCTTTGTGGGCGTATGGGAAGGCTTACAAGACACCTATTGGGACCATCCCTTTAGGCTCGTCTATGGCAAAGTACGCCACCTTCTTGTTGAGATCGAGAATACAGCCTATTGGGTAATGAAGAAATACAACATGGAGTTGGACAAGGCAAGTGAGTATAGATTGTTACAGTTGCATAAGTGTGAGGAGCTGAGACTAGAGGCATATAAGAGTGTTAGATTTATAAGAAGAAAATGAAGCTCCTCCATTATCATGCGCTGATCATGAAGGATTTCCAATTCGGTCAGAAATTCCTTCTCTATAACTCTTGCCTGAAGCTTATGCTTGGTAAGTTGCGTTCTAGTTGGTTGGGCCTATTTAAGGTTACCGATGTCTTTTCCCATGGTGCAATTCAAATTAAAAGCTTGATAACAGGGAAAGAGTTCAAGGTGAATGGGCACTACTTAAAGGTCTCTAATGAAGGGGGATTGACCCATATTCTTCGGTTATGGGTCTAATGATTCCCTCATACACTTGAGCCGCGTTTGTCAACCGTCAAGATGTCGAGTTACCAACGTGAATTAGGTTTCCTCTCCATTGCTAATGAAAATAGAAAAGATAAGGAATAAAGGAATTGGGTTGGTTCTTTCTTTATTGCATGTTATTGCCACTTTGAGACTAGGGTGTTTAATTGTTTAACTATTCAAGCCAGAGTAAGGGGAAAATTATTGAAGGCTCTATAAATCTCTTCCAAGCTTTGCCTAGGTTTGAGTAAAAGGGCTTTAAACTTATTTACGTATGATATGATTTGAAGAAATCTTCTTAAATCACCTAATTTGATTGTTGTATTTGGATGACATCATAAATTGCATGCATGATCTTGGTAGATTGTTAAACTCTGAGTCACGAGCCATGTAATTAAGCGAGCCTATCAGTGCTTATTGATTGTATTCTCTACCTTGTTTAGGGACGATCAAAAGTTAAGTTAGGGGTGGTTTGATAGCTCTTCAAATGAGCTAACTTTCCCAACTTAATTCATGCTCATTCCTTGATTTTATCATTTAAATTGTTGGTTTTGTAGGTCGTGAGGAGTTAGTAGGTAGATTGAGCCATTGGATTTGAAATGAGGCTTAGATGCATCCCAAATAAGCTCTAGAAGATCAATCGATCAGAAAGGCAAAGGATTGAAGTTGAGGCCTTGTTGAGGGCCGCTGCATTGCCCTAACACTGCCCTCAGTGCTTAAAGGCAGTAGCATGGTTAAGCGGAATGCAGCTACACCCGCCCGTGCTCGTGCGCTGTGCTAAAAGACAGTAACTGCCTAAATGGGAGTGTCACTGCGCTACCCTAAAGCTGCGACATTCCAAACTTTGACGGGATGACACGCTTCGCTAACGCATGTTTCGCTATGACGCTCCTCTAATTTTTATATATATGGCTCTATTTTTTGGGTTTAAAAAGAGTCTAATTTCATCACATTTTCCAACCATCTTGAGCTATCTACCTTCATTCTTCCAAAATTTCTCCTCCTTTCTTAGTTATTTTTATTTATTGCTTATTTTTGGATTGTAATCAAGATTTCCACATGTTGATAAGTGGCAAGGTAACCCTCCGACTTGGGGATAGGAATTCTTTACATTCTTTAAGGTGAATGTATCAATGAACTATTATTGTGGATTCTATTGAATTTTGCATTACTTTACATAGATTGATGATTAATGAGTTAACACCTCTTATGTTGTTAATCTTGTTTGATGTAGTTCATAAGCCTTGCGTAGAATGAGCTTAGTGGAAACTTTGGCTAGAGATTTTCCACTTGAGCCTAGACTTGTAGTTTGAATTTCTCGAACCATTGAAATTCGTTAGATAATCGAATGTGTAAACTTAGCTATCTAGTTTTCCATTCATCTCAATAGAATTTCCTATGTTCTTAATGAAGGAACGGTAAAGTTAAATTGCAGAAGTGGGGATCGTTCCCAATTTTTAATTGTACACACAACGAAATTTACAGAACAAAGGTTATGCAAAAACATTTATTTTACAATATGTAAAAGATGGGGAAATTAGAATTAGGGTTTCAAGAAAGACTTACTCTTGAAGAAATCGAAATCTTCTCCACGAACAATCTCGAACCCTCGAATCAAGAACTGACAAAGAGGACACCACCACAATTGTTTCCTCTATATTCTCCTTAAGGTAGGGTGAGAATATCAAAAGTGTGTGGGCTCTGAAAAAAATTAGGAAGAGGGATTGAAATTTTGAGAGAGAATTTGCTTAAGGGAAAAACAGCATCACACCCCTTCCTTCTTTGTGAAGAAGAAAACGATAAAGACGATTCTCAACTCAAACTGCTCCTCAACACACGTCTGTCTAACAAGAGAAAAAATAAGAGGGAGTTATAACTCCCCCCAAAATCAAATTCAAATTTTAATTTTTAATAAAAGTATTAAAATTTAATATATATTTATATGATAACTAATTCATCATATAATATATATATTAAAGCATATTTTATGTTGTATATAACACATAAGCTATAGTTTTTATATTGTATCAAAAAACAATATAACCTACGGTTTTTATTTCTCTCATATGTACATAGTATTTAATATAAATCACATTTATTCTAAATTTAATTATATGAATCTTATCCATATAATTAATATTTGAATCATATTCAAATATTTATTTCCTCTCAAATAAACTTTATATTATAATGTATCAAATACATTATATTAATTATATCATATATAATTAATTTGAACATCCAAAATTGATTCTTAATAATCCCTATTGAGCTAAAGAGGGGACCTTATGGACCTGTAGATTGAAGCTCCAATGGTACTTAAATAATTAATTAAACTCCTTTAATTAAATTATTCAACATTCATTAATTGTTAGACACTCCACTAATGACCGATAGTTGCGTTATTCGCACTATAGATATATTTCTGTGTCCATTAGATATAACCAGTCAATAATGTGATGGCCCTTCACAAATTGCTCGTAAGTACAGTTGCCAAAATTATCATTTTGCCCCTATAGTTACATCTAACTCCTTAAGTACCAAAGATCCTTTTAATGAATAATAAGAGAGGGGGTGTGGCGCCAAATTGTTCAAGTCCCAGAATCAACTCTTAAAGGGCAACTTACCCCAAAATTAGGAAATGAGTGAGTTCCATCTTGTGTAGTTATGTTCCCAACTCCCCAATCAGACAAATCTCCAAAATGGTAGGCTTATTGAATCGACGATCTGGCCACTCTCACCCATATAAATCAAAGGACCGCCTTCATAGGCAGGAGTTCACAACTCATTCAGGATTCAGGTCATGTCACCTATGGTCATCCTGGTGAAATGTAAGTCTCTATTATTAAGGGTGTTATATAATAAGACTAGTCATTTCGTGGTTCGATCTTATACAAACCCCTTTGTATAGAATACCCACGTTCACATGCCTCACATGAATAACCAAAATCAGATTATTTATAACGCTTTACAATAATTGTAACATCTACAAAGTGGGTCGTATTCATAGTATCACCAGGATGATAAGGTATCCAACCTTATCCATCTACTACAGACCATATAATAATTAAAACAAAGGAAAAATTATCTTTTTGGTTCCTAGGTTTTGGGTCTAGTTTCTATTTGGTCCTTAAGTTTCAAAATATTACACATTTAGTCCCTAGGTTTTGAGTTTGGTTTCAATTTAGTCCTTAGGTTTCAAAATATTATAATTTAGCCATTGATATTTTAGTTTTGTTTTAATTTAATCCCTATGTTTCAAGATTTATACTTTTAACTTCTATTTTTCATTCAATACTCATTCGTCTTTATTATTAATGTATATTAATAGATTTAAAGGAATTAAAAGAATTATAATTAATCAAGTTTCATTATTTTTCATCACTTTTAAAGTTAAATTCAAATTTCTTCTTCGTAATTATTTTTAGTAATTAAAAGACATTAATATCAGTGATTGAAAATGAGTATTTAATGAAAAATTAAGATTAAAAATATAAAATCTTGAAACATAGGTACTAAATTGAGACAAAACTCATATCTCAAGAGTAATATTGTAACATTTTAAAACCAATAGACTAAATTGAAATAAAACTCAAAACCTAAGGACTAAATGTGTAACATTTTTAAACTTAAGAACCAAATAGAAACTAATCCAAAATCTAGGGACCAAAAAGATATTTTTTTTTCATAAAACAAATTATATAATATTTAATTATTACATGCTTAGAAAAAGCTATCATATATTTAAAATTTTAATTAAAACGACATTTCAGATGCAGTATTAATAAATTTAGAAAGAGAGAATCTGGCAAGACTTAAAGACAGAAATATTAAAAGAAAAAGAGTTGAAAGGGGGGGCGATACTCGCCAGTAGCCATTGCCGTTAGCTTCTCGAAACTCCGACGAAAATCATGGCTCTCAATTCCATCTCCTTCGTCTGGTGAGTTTCTTCCTTCCCCTTTGTAACTTTCTGTTGAATCTCACATGGAAAGACGCACAATCTGGAAGAAGAATCATGTTTAATTATTTGTCAATATCGGTGCAATTTGACTTTGAAGTTGCTCTGTTTCTCGATTCCCTCACATCTCTCCTTTTTTTCGTGTTTTCATCATCTGGGATTGTTTTTCAATTCATGATTGCTCTTTGTTTGTCGTTCTACTTGTCTTTCAATCTATCCATGAGAAAGTATTTTGATCCCCGGCTCTGTTTTTGCTATCTGTTCTTCTACTTCATTTTTCATCTTGCGATTTTTTCCTTGGAAAATTAAGTTGGAATTTCCGAGATTTATTTCTGAGAAAACAGTGAAACGAATGCAATTTCGTTACATTTCTCTTTGACTTGAAATTTCCGTAGTCCTATTCCTATGTTTAGCTTGAATTTGTTCTAATTTGGTAAGGCATTAGAAATGTTACAGGGATTGGGTTTGATTTGGTTTCACGGGCTCAGTTGAATAAACTCGGCGCTTTTTGCTTAATTAATTGATTGATTGTTCTTACTTAATGTTGAAGGGATGCAACTCCAAAATTGACTCCACCTACAACTCTTAATGATGTTCATTCGCCATCAATCTACCATCGCCATCATAACGATAAACACGGGCTCTATAATTGCTCTAGATCTAGGGTTTCCAGTTCAGTGGAATGGATGGTTAAATCAGGAAGCTGTAGGGGAGGGCATTCGGCCAGATGTTCTAATGTGATTCAAGACATTCATTGTGATGTTGATGATGAGGTTTACATGAGGAGGTCTTTGGAGATTGCAAGGAAGGCAATTGGGCATACAAGCCCTAATCCCATGGTGGGATGTGTGATTGTGAAAAATGGAGAAATTGTTGGTGAAGGCTTTCATCCTAAAGCAGGGCAGCCTCATGCTGAGGTAAACCTTTAATCCTAAATTTCTCATCACATTTTCTCTCCCCATCTTTACAGTGTTGAAGAACTGCAGTTATAAGCCTTTTGGTAAAGTTTTTTTCTTGTTAGTTTCTTGATTTTTCTAAGATGTTTGACAACTAAAGAAAAGTTAACACTTGATATTGTACTTTTACCAGATCAACGATATAATTCCTAAACTTTAGTTTATAACAATTTAGCCTATGTATTTTTCGGTTGTTGTAAAGATTCAGTCTTTACAATTTAATCTCTAACAATTTAGTACCTCTAATTCTTAAAATTTGTAATGATTGAGTCTTTGTCGTGAAAAATATCATTAAGATTTAATGAAACTTCTTGCACATAGGTTTTTTTTCCTTTTGAGATACTTACACGTGCAAATGGATCAATTAATTAGGGACCAAATGTATTTATAAATACAAAGATTAAGTCAATACATAATATAATTTAAAATTAAATTGTTACGAATTTGAAAGTATAGGATGTAAGAATTACACAAAATATCCTTAGGTTTTTATTTATTTATTTATTTTCAAAATAGGATCATATTAACATGTGTATATATATAGTTATCAAATGAAACCTTATCCATCTATTTATGATTAAAAAATGCTGCTGATTTTCTAAACAAGAGATAAAATGAATAGGTATTTGCTCTGCGAGAAGCTGGGAAGTTGGCAGAGAATGCAACGGCATATGTGACTTTAGAACCATGCAATCACTATGGTAGAACTCCACCGTGTACTGAGGCTCTAATAAAAGCCAAAGTGAGGAGGGTGGTGGTCGGCATGGTGGATCCCAATCCAATTGTTGCTTCGAAAGGCGTTCAACGACTAAGAGATGCAGGAATTGATGTGACTGTGAGCATAGAAGAAGATTCCTGCAAAAAGCTTAATGAAGCATATATTCATCAAATCTTGACTGGGAAGCCTCTTCTCACCCTAAGGTAACTTCCATTTGAGTGTTTATCTAATAAGCATTTTGGCCAAAAAAATCACTTTACAAGTGCTTTTCATTTACCACTCTCAAATAGTATGTCTAAAAGTGATATTGAAATAGTTAGAATCATTGTCATCTTGTTCACAATCACTCACAAACGTACCTCCGATCATCGAAGTTACTTTACTCCCAAACATGTCCCATGTATTTTCTACATTTTTCATAAATACTCATAAATCACTCCTGAACATAATGAATTTGAGCTAAAAATACTTATTGCAATGGAAAAGTGCTTTTAACCATGCTGAAAACACCCATAGACATAACATCTGTTGTAAGTTTATATACTAATACAGAGGCACACCTGACTGACCACAGGTACACCCTCTCTCTAAACGGTTGCTTCCAAGACCTGATCGGGAAAGGAGTTGCAGATGCTGGTGGCTACTATTCTCAACTATTACAAGAGTATAATGCCGTTCTAATTTCTCCTCCCTCATCATCTGAGGAGTTCGAAATTCCTGCATCCAAGGAACATGGAGCCAAACAACCCCTTTGGATCATTCTAACGAATCCTGATGGTTCAATCACTGTTCCTCGCATTGCTGATGCAACTACGAAAGTAGTAATCTTAACAGACAAAGAAGTGGTCGTAGGTGAGAGCGGGATTGAAACAGTAGTTCTGGATCAATTAAATTTGGGCAACATTCTAGATTACTGCCAGAGCCAAGGACTAAACAGTGTCCTGTGGGATGTCAGAGCAAATTTGGGAGTTCATGAAGAACTAATAAAGGAGGGTATTGATCAGAAATTATTGCAAAAAGTAGTTGTGGAAGTGTTGCCACAATGGAGTGAAAGCCAGAGTGGAAGCTCTGAAACTTGGTTCAAGAGTATGGCTGAAAATCTGAAGTTGAAGAATTTGCAGCCCAAGATGTCTGGGGAGAGTGTTCTATTGGAAGGCAATCTCTAGCATTGGAAATTGAAGTTTTATGCAGCACATTCCACTCAGGTTTTTAAAATCAAGACAATGAAGGTAATACCTTGCCAAATTTTTATGATTCCCTGATTATGAGCTAAATAACTATGGTTAAGGCATTGCTTCTCTTATTTTATGAGTTGGAACCTCTTACTTCCATATTTGTGATGTAATATTAAGAAACAAATGTAAATCTAGTGTAGAACTAGTGGGCCTGTCCTGCTAACCAAAACTGTGGGGTCTTGCTCATATTGTTGTGGGGGAGAGACTAATTTTTCTAATTTCTTTTTGAGTTTTTTCAAAAAATACAATAGCCATTTTTACTGCACTGCATTTGGTAGTTTTTTAATTTAAGCAATTGCGTTTCTTATCCTATGAGCTATGACACCCTCTCGACAACAAGGGAGAGAGCAAGTCGAAAAAAATGGAGGAAAAGATCAAATATTTTTTTAGGTTAAGGGCCCGTTTGATGACGTTCTCGTTTCCTGTTTTTGTTTCTCATTTTCTTAGAAACATACTCGTTTCATAACCACCCGTTTCTTGTTTCTAAATTTTAAGAAATGTTTCTAAAAATATGGTCAAATTTGAGAAACTACGAAATGTAATTTCTCCCTTTTTGTTTCTATTTTATACTTATATCGTTCTTTTTATGTATCAAGAACCAACATTGGTTTGTTGGTAGATTTGCTCACCCAGATCTTCAATAATGATTATTTAACTAATTTCGCTAAAAATTATTATGATATATTTTTTAGTGGCCATAATACATTTGTGGTCTTTGGTTATTGAGGTTTGAAATTTTGTTTTAACAATTTAAGTTGAGATAGGTTTAAATTATGGAGTGATGAAATGTTTACCGTCAACACGAAAAAATTCAACTTTTATTTGTGTCAACTCAAAGAAGTTCGAACTCTCAATATTTAGTTTGCTTAGTAATATATTCTAGTAACTAGTAAGAACCATTTTGTGAAACTTCATGGACTTCTTAAATTTTCAATTTTTCGATTGACTTTTAGAATTAAAATATCAAGACAAAGAAGTAAAGGAAAATTATTTTAAATGATAAAATTGTTGAAAACATTTATAAGATATAACAAAATTTTAGAACAATCAATGATAGACATTGATAGACTTCTATCAGTGTCTATCAATATCACTAATTCACTAATAGATACTAATAGAAATCTATCAGTATTTATCTGCGTCTATCGTTGATAGTTCTAAAATTTTGCTATATTTTATAAATATTTTAATTTATTTTTCTATATTTAAAAATAATCCAAAAGTAAAGTTATTTGTTAAAAAGTTTTAGAATTAAAGTAGGCATTTCATCGAAGATGGAAATAACATCGTCTAAAAGTTATTTAAAATGTCCCTTAAAAACAGAGTTTTATAAATGTGAACTTAGGTTAAATTATACATTATACAAAATACAATTTAAATTTGGGGTTGTTATGCCTTAGACTATGAAAACTTTAGAGTTTGGTTGAGTTCGATTTTATTTTATGTTTTCAAATTCACTAAATTTAGTAAAAATGTGTTTGCCAAACAACCATTTGTGAAAACTGTTTTCAGATTTTGTGATCCAAACAGTACAATTTTTTAAAACAACATTTTTATGTTTCTTTTGTATCTAGAATTTGAATTTTAAAACTTAAAATGCATAATTATATTAAATAAAGTTAAAATATTCAGAAATGTAGTATATGTCATGTTATAATTCAATTCAGTTTTTTTTTAAAAAAATTAAATTATTTATTATTTAGTATATTATAGATTAGGTTAAATTCCAAATTCAATATCTATGGTTTTGATAAAGTTAAAAGTTGGTTTGTATGGTTTAAAATTTAGAATTTAGTTTCTATAGTTTTGATATAACTTCATATATAATCTCTATGGTTTATTAAGTCCTTTTGAATAATCCCTACCATAGAGATAATTTATGAAACTTTTATCAAATCATATGGGGTAAATTCTAATTAATCATAAGATGTAAATTCTAACTTCTTTGGAACTATAGGAACAAAAAAATTTCAATTTATCCTATAAATTATATATTATTACAAAATAATAATTTTACAATTTTTTTTTAACATAATCTATGTTCATAAATAAATTATTAATATTTTATTACCAACTAATATTTAGTGGGTAACTACAACTAGATTGCAATTGTTTAAATTAGAATATAATTTATGAATTCTACTCCGAAGCACATAACTGAAAACATGAAATATTACTCTATTTTCATTTAACGCATTGATTTTAAATTCATGTTTTTAAATTTTCTACCAAACAGATCCTCAATTCTTATGTTTGAACTTTGAAATTTACTCTCACAAAATATGACCGGAGAGTTTTCATTCAAAATAGCAAAATTCATCACATGATCAAGTCCTTGTGAGGACATGCCTTGATTAAAACAAGGGCGAAAGGGAGTGAAGAGAAAAAATAACGCATTCTCTCAAACCTAGTTATAAACACATAATTATTTATGTTTGTTTTCTTAATTATTTATATTGGTTTTATAATAAAAATGTTAAATACTTTTTCTAAACAAAATAATTATTTAAATAAATAAAACAACCATAATATTTACTTCACAAGAGCGCATCCCCAATACCACTATAACATATTGTTATTTCCTATCGATAATACAAGTTTCACGTCGGTTTTCTAAAAGAAGTTTGATTAAAATATTATTTTGGTTCCTATACTTTAAAATTCGTTTAATTTTAGTCTTTATATTTTTAATAAATATAAAATTTAGTATCTCAAAATTAATTTATATTGAAATTAGTTAAATAATCATTATAATTTTCATGCAAATATATAATACGTGAATTTGCTTTCAGAATTTATTTATAATAACAATAGTAATAGTTAACAAAAAGTTTTTAAAAATAAACAGTAAACTAGTCCATAAGAACTAAATTTAAGATTTATTGAATTATAAAAACTAAAATTGTACTATGGACTAAAATTAAATAAGTTTCAAAATAGAAACTAAGATGATATTTTTAATCAACAAAATTTAGGTTAAAAAACTATTTTGGTCCCCATATTTTGAAATTTGTTCAATTTTAGTTCATATACTTTCATTTGTCAATTTTCAGTTTTTGTATTTTCAATAATCTTAAATTTAGACCCCAAAATGTTAGTTTATTGTTAATTTTTTTAAGAACTCTTTGTTATCTATTAGCTTTCTTCTTATAAATTTTGAAGACTTATTCACATATTATATTTATTTACATGAAAATTATTATTATTATTATTATTATTATTTAACTAATTTCGATAAAAATTAACTTTGAGGAATTAAATTTAAGATTTATTGAAACTACACAAATTAAAATTGAACAATTGAGAATATAAAGATTAAAATTGAACGAATTTCAAGATATAGGGACCAAAATAATAGTTTAATAAAAAAATTTACGTCCATAAGCTATACTCGACAAACAATTTTGAAGGTAATTTGGGTATTTTGCACCTATAATATTATCGTTTGGGCATTTTTATGGAAAATTTCCAACTAATCCAAAACCCAAAAACTCCTATGTAATTAACCTCTTTTTTGAAAGCATGTTTTTTTTAAACCTTTTGAATATGCAAAATACCCACTTTGTTCTCAGTTTTAAATAAATCACTTCTCACTCGGTTTTTGGGTTTCTCCTATCTATGTTTTTTTTTATGTTAACAAAACATCACAAACCGAAAATTATCTAAATTTAAAGTTTGTAAAGTCATTTAAAAGTAATTATGCTTTAACATTTTGCTTAATTTATAAGCATGGTTCGAAAAAACACGAAAAAATGTATGAAAATAAGTGGTTTTTGTAGCTAAAACGAAGTTGTATCAATGAAAATATGACCAAAACAAAAGTATCATTCGCATAGAAAAGGTGCACGATCGTTGATATCACGTGTGTGATTGCTAACTTCGGGTGTGTGATTATTAAGTTCTCGCTTTGCAATTTTATTTATGTCATATTTCAATCTATACAATTTCAATTTAGACTTGTTTTCATGTTCTTTCCAATGATGCTTATAAAAAGAGCAAAATTTAAAAGAATATCAAATATAAATGGTCATACAACATTTAAACTTAGATAAAATTTGTTGGAAATGACTTTTTGGGGTTAGGTCCATAGGAAAAGTTAAGATAATGGGAAGTTTTATTCCACATGGATAGATTTATAATTGCCTAGAGGGTAAAAATACGAAGGTATTCTAGATTAGAATCCAAAGTGAGTTGGTGGTAAAAATATAACCCTTTCACCGTATGTGTTTTTTTTTCATACTTAATAATTTCTATCGAAAATTGGTCTCTTTCATGACGATCAACGTTCCACAATCTTCGAGATGTGAGTCAAACGCTAACTTAATTATTACTTTTTCTTGTGGAGGTGGTCGTATATATAGACTTAATTTTTTCTAAAAAAAAATGGTTATCGAGGTAGCCCAAATTACTTAATTTATTTTGCTACAGTTTCTCTTTCCCTTTTGCCCGTTCTGACCCTTTGTTCTCCTTCTCCTTCTCCTTCCTCGGAAACCCTTATTCAAGATTGGTGAACGATAATTGGAGGTTTCGTCTTTCATGGAGGAAACCAAAGCATCACAGTCTGCACCAATCCAAGCGCCAGTTCCTCCAAGCACAGCTCCATCTCAGACATTGCCTCCTCTTCCTCCAAAACTCAAGAAGAGGCCACTTGACAGAAATGCTTATATCCAATATACAAAGATGCGCGCTGTTATTAGAGATCTTCGTCCTCATTTTCTCGAGGTATCAACCCAGTCAATTCCCATTTCATGGTTATTCTGTCATAATTTCTGGTAGTTTTTAACGATTTCTCAAACATCTGTTTCTGGGTTTTCTTTGCATCTGGTTAAAATTAAAATGGTGATTTAGTAGCTTCAAATTGAGAGGAAATTCTGTTTAGGGAAAGTTTGGTTTTGCTTATTTAGTATGATTTCTCCATGTTAGGACGAGTTTCACTTTGTTAGTGTATTTGAGACTTTTCCTGTGGTTTTTCTTCTCTCTCTTGAAGGTTTTGAAGACCCCCGACTTTCGTAATTGCAAGGCAGCTAATGAAATTCGAGAAAGTAAGTGCATTGTGATTTGCCTTTGTGTCTTTTTTCCGTTAACGTTGGAAGTGTTCTCATTACGTCCCAACACTCTGACTCAATGGAGCATTTTTACATTTTTTTTTTTTTTATTGTTCGACATGTATGTAGCTTGGGGAGCTAGTTTGAAACTATCTTACTAACCAATTGGAACTATCTTCTTGTTTCCTGTTCCTAACTTGTTTTCTCATCGGTTATCTATTAATGTTTCTGTATCATTGTTGCTTCTCTAAGATGTTTAGATTTAGCTCAAGAGCAGATAACAAAAATTAGGATCCAAAAAGTAACAAAATCAAGTTAGTCTTCTTTGAAAATTCTCTTGGACAACTATCGAGGAAGGTGCCCAAAAAGCCTAAGTTTGTTCCAAAGACTCTAGAAAGAATTCTATTGTTGTGCATTTCAGGTAAGAACTAGACGATATATTTTTTTTTTCACCAGTTGACGTGAGGCTGATGATCCTTTTCAAGATTTTTCCTTTTCCCATGCGGCACTAAGGTTCTATCTATCTTAGTGAGCCTTCCATCAACTAAAGTTGAAGAGAATAAAGGGGTGTAAGTTCACCCTAAACATAGACAATTAGAACACTCACCTTTTTGGGGGCAAACCTTTTAAAAGAAAAATCACTAATAAGCCAAAGAATATAAAAGTTGTACACTCACCATAGGATCCCTTGTACATTCCCATGGTTGGCCTTGAGAGTTCAAGAGGGGAACTCTCGTTTATTAATGTTTTGACAATTTCTAGGTGGCACATTCATCCTCCCATTTGCCATCTTTCTCAGAAGCCTCCACATGTTTCATGTATAATTGGAAATCAGTTATTTTATTCTCCCCCCAAAACTACATGTAACTTCTCGAATGACAACTCCCATGCCTCCACAATTCCTCATTCATGCTCACCATTTGTTGTGTATGCGGTGAAGGTTTCTGCGTGCTACTTGTCTTGAGATCTTGTTCTTGCTTATACACGATACTTGTCTCATGTCTTTAGGTATGTGGTGTTTGTGGCTATCTTTTGATCTGCTTCATTTTCCTTTTGTTATCTATATAAGAATCCAAATGTCTTTTCAAAATTGCGCAAGATCCTTTGACATTGGTTGATGGAGCTTCACTTAATTGATGTACCTTTCGTGGATGGGGGATGAGAGCCAACTCTTTTGGTGTCTTCTGTTGCTTACACCTTTTACACACACCATTTTTTTTGTTGTTTCTTTTTTGGGTGGGGGGATAAAAAACCACAATTTCATTAGATAAATGAAAGAATATAAACAGGCATAAGAAAAATCAAGCCTGACAAAATGGAGAGGGATCCTGCATTAGCTACATAGACGGACACCAATCCAAAAGAATGTCTTTGTGCAGCCCTTCCAATCCACACCTTTATTGTTTTGTGTGGCCCTACCTGCCTCACATTCTCAATGTGTGCACTTGTCCTTGTGTGAGTGCAAGTGATCTACACACTCCATGCACCTATCATGTGCATGTCTCTTGTACATGCAACCTCCTTATGACTCCCTTACCTTGAGTTTACGCATGTGTTGCCAATGTTAAAAATACACATGCCAATGTTAAAAATAGAGAATAGGGAAGAGAAGAACAATAGGATTACGTGAAAACCCTAGTGCAGGGAGAAAAACCACGATATAAAGTCTTTTCTTATTTGTTTTTAAAACTGATACACTAAATACACAGGGACTCACTGTATAAATAGACAGTAGGAAACCCTAGGGGTCTTACACAATTACATAAATGCCCCTAGGTTAAAAACCCTATTTCCAACATTCCCCCTCAAGTTGGTGCATAGATATCAACAAGTCCCAACTTGCTTACACAATAATTAAAATTCTGTCTCAATAACCTTTTTGTAAGTACATCATCAACTTGTTGATTCGGAGGAATATAAGGGATGCATATGTTTCCACTGTCCAACCTCTCCTTAATGTAGTGTCTGTCTATCTCCACGTGTTTAGTTCTGTTATATTGAACTGGGTTGTTTGCAATATCGATGGCAACTTTATTATCACAAAATAATTTCATTAGAAGCTCATTATTTTGCTGGAGATCTGATAATACTTTCTTCAACCAGATTTCTTCACAAATTCCTAGACTTATGGCCCGATACTCTGCCTCAGCACTACTTCTGGCAACAACTCCTTGTTTTTTACTTCTCCAGGTGACTAGATTTCCCCAGACAAACGTACAATATCCAGACATAGATCTTATATCAACAACAGATCCTGCCCAGTCAGAATCAGTGTAAGCTTCAACAAATCGTTTATCAGTTTTCCTGAACATTAGGCCTTTACCAGGAGTTTCTTTCAGATACCGAAGAATACGTTCAACTGCTATCATATGATCCTCACAAGGAGCTTGCATGAACTGACTCACAACACTTATTGCATAAGAAATATCTGGTCTTGTGTGAGACAAGTATATCAACTTCCCAACTAACCGCTGATACCTTTCTTTATTAAGAGGAATTCCATCATTCTTATCACCGATTTTCGCATTGTATTCTACTTCAGTGTATATTTTCGTTGAGAAACTGATATATCCTCTTTTGAGCGAGCCACTTCCATTCCCAAAAAGTATCTTAGCTTCCCGAGGTTTTTAATTTCAAACTCTCTAGCCATCTCTGTTTTTAGTCTTGTGACTTCTACATCATTATCCCCAGATAAAACAATGTCATCAACATAGACAATAAGAACAACTATTTTCCCTAATGTTGATCTTCTTATAAAAAGAGTGTGATCGGAATGTCCTTGAACATATCCCTATACTTTCACAAATGTCGTGAACCTGTCAAACTAGGCCCTTGGAGACTACTTCAATCCGTATAGTGATTTCCTCAATCTACACACTTTATTTTTAAATTGACTCTCGAACCCGGGAGGGGGACTCATATAGACTTCCTCCTCAAGTTCCCCGTTCAAAAACACATTTTTAACATCAAGCTGGTGTAGGGGCCAATCTTTATTCACAGCTACTGACAGAAGCACTCGGATCGTGTTAAGTTTAGCCACAGGTGAAAACATCTCAGAATAATCCACTCCATATGTTTGGGTGAAGCCTCTTGCAAAATCTAGCTTTGTATCGGTCAATCGTCCCATCTGACTTGTACTTTATAGTTAAACACCCATTTACATCCTACTGTTTTTTGTGCCCTTCAGGCAAGTCACCGTTTCCCAGGTTTTATTCTTTTCCAGAGCCCTTATTTCTTCCATAACAAGCAGACCGCCATTCTGGTTTTTTTTTATTGCAACACTTTATGTTATCTGGAACCACCTCAGTGTCCAAGCTAGTAGTAAAAGCCTTGAAATGGATGTCAGATTACTATATGTCATGTAATTATGCATAGGGATATTTTAGTACATGAACGGGTACCTTTCCTCAGGGGCTATAGGAAGATCAAGTGACGCATCAACGTTCTTTCACCTCTTCAGGCCTTTACCTCACCATGATTTACTATCTGTGTATCAGAAACTTCAGTAGTATCTTCCACATCATCATTAGCACGGACCATTTCATCCTCTGTAGCTTCAATCATTTCATCCTCTACAGTTTCCCTTTCTATCACTCTCTTAGTATCACTGCTCCCTTCCCCCTTGTCATGCCTACCTTCATCAATCTCCATACATAAATCAACATCATTAGGAATGTACGTACTTGGACCTGATGACAGGTCTGACTCCTGCACTGGAGCCGGAAACTCTGGTTCAACAGGTGACATTGCTTCCTTCCTGAGATTCTTCCTGTAGTACGTTTTCCAAGGAACTTGATTGGTAGGAAGAACCAGACTATCATGCTCAGGACTAGGTTTAGACAAGGTTTGAATGGGTGCTGACTTTAAAGGAATAGCATAAGATGACCGGTTAGTCTCTTCATTTATGTTCTCCCCTAAAGATGACTAACAGGGAAGAACGACTGATCCTCGAGAAAGGTGACATCCATTGAGACATAGTATTTTCGAGATGACGGGTGATAGCACTTATATCCACGTTGATGGAGTGGATATCCAACAAAGACACACTTCTGAGCACGAGGAGTAAATTTCGTGCGGTTTGGACCATGGGAGTGAACAAAAGCAACACAACCAAAAACTCGAAGAGAAACATCAGAAATCAACCGAGTAGTAGGAAAAGACTCTTTAAGCAATTCTAAAGGGGTATGAAGATTAAGAATACGAGAGAGCATCCGATTAATGAGGTGAGCAGCAGTAAGAACTGCATCTCCCCAGAGGTATGACGGAAGGGTGGCGATTTTTACGCTCCCATAAGAGATCAGACTACTTCAACCAGATGCTGATTTTTACGCTCAGCTACTCCATTTTGTTGTGAAGTGTAAGCACATGAGCTCTGGTGAACAATACCTTTAGAGTCGAGACATTCTCTAAAAGAGGCATTAAAGAATTCTTGTCCATTATCACTTCTTAAAATCCCAATCTTTGTTTTAAATTGAGTTTCAACAGTTGTGTAAAACTATTGGAAAACAGAGGACCCTTCAAATTTATCAGTGAGCAGGAAAACCCAGGTGAGACGGGTGTGATCATCTATAAACGTGACAAACCACCGTTTTCTCGTGGAAGTAGTAACCGGTGAGGGACCCCATACATCACTATGAACAAGAGAAAAAGGACTCGAGGGTTTATAAGGCTGAGAATGGAAAGAAACACGATGTTGCTTGGCATGAATACAAACATCACAATTAAAAGAAGAAGTACTAGCATTACGAAATAAATGAGAAAATAAATATTTCATATATTGAAAATTCGGATGTCCTAAGCGAAAATGCCATAACATAACATCATTTTACGTGGAAACTCAACTATTGATGGAAGAAATCGGGCGCTGGCGTATTGCCATTCATGGCACACGACCTGAAAACCCTAGACTTCTCGTATTGCCATTCATGGCACACGACTGAACGTGAAAACCCTAGACTTCTCGAAGTGAAGGAATCGGGCGCTGGCCCAAGATCCGACTACGAACCCCATCAAACTTTGGATTTAATCCAGCCAAAAACACATAAACACGATCTGCTTCCTCAATCTTCAAATATTGGGCCCCATCCTGTGGGCAATTCCAGACAATTTCTCTACACAAGTCCATTTCCTGCCACAACATCAACAGTTTGTTAAAATAAGAGGTAATATCCATAGATCGTTGTTTGGATTTATGAACCTGTTTATAGAGTGTATATAGCCGAGAGGCATTTTGTCGTTTAGAATATAGATCTTCCGCCGCCTCCTAGATATCCTTGGCTGTGGCAGCATATAATAGCGGTCTTCCTATCTAGGGTTCCATACTGTTCACCAAGACAGACCGTAGCAACGAATCTTCTCCTTTCCAAATTCGTTCTTGTGGATCACCTGGGGCCGGCTTTGGAATTTCCCCTGTCAAAATACTTGTGACGCCCTTCCAAGGCCATTCGGATCGATTGAGACCAAGAGAAATAGTTTTGGCCATTTAATTTTTCTCCGACGATAAATCCTGCAGAATTACCCATCGAACCAGATAAGTAGGAAACGTTAGGCACTATAGGTAATGAGTTTATCGGATTTTCTGAATAAACCGATTGAGGATTTACACCGAACATCGTATCCAAATCAGAAATCTGCTATTGCAGGTAAGCCAACCGTTGTCTCACATCGTCTGGGTAACGAGCTGAACCACAATTGATTGGAACAGGTGCTGGTTGCTCGGGCTGCTCGAGACCTCGGCGGTTGGATGTGAAAAAACCATCGGGTCGGCTGTCGAAGGAAACCAGATCACCGGGTCGGGCTGGATGGGCTGAAAGTGGATTGGCAAGCGCAAAAAACTGGACAGATGAGCTTTCGGGTCGGGCCAGCCGTGGGTCGGATTGCGGGTTGGAATTAAAAACTGCGTTCTCGGGTCAGGATAGCCTTGGGCCGGACCGGTTCGGGTCGGAATTAAAATCAAAATACCGGTGGCTGGTCTACCCTGGTTCAACCCGAACCGGTCCGGTTTGCTCCAGACCGGTACTAACCCTAATCAGATCATCACTCCTCTGCCTGTCTCTTATACACATCTAGATGTGTATAAGAGACAGGGCTGGTTTGCCTTGGTTCAACCCGAACCGGTCCGGTTTGCTCCAGACCGGTACTAACCCTAATCAGATCATCACTCCTCTGCTCTTCGCCTCCGACGCTGCTCACTCTGCCCTGATAGCTCCGATCGACGGTCAACATCTCCTCGCGGCCAGCTTGTTCTTCACGTCCGAGACCGTCGACTCTGCCATGACTGCCACCAACCCTGCCATGATCGTGATAGCTCCGATCGTGAATCGTTGGTTCCTCACGGCCGGCTCCTGCTTCGATTGGATTCTGACTGGTTCCGGAATAGTGATACCCGATTGGCTGAGGGCGATTTTTCAAGGATTGTACCTGAACGACAGATATTAATTCCGGTAGGGCATCTTGAAAACATTCCTTTACCGCTGCTCGAATTGCCGTTCTCATGTCAAAACTTGAAGACCCATCAACAGAGGAGGATTGGGGTTGATTCTCTTCCATAACGGCTAGGTTTTCGTCACCGCGCTCTGATACCATGTTAAAAATAAAGAATAGAGAAGAGAAGAACAACAGGATTACGTGGAAACTCTAGTGCAGGGAGAAAAACCACGATATAAAGTCTTTTCTTATTTGTTTTTAAAACTGATACACTAAATACACAGGGACTCACTGTATAAATAGACAGTAAAAAACTCTAGGGGTCTTACACAATTACATAAATGCCCCTAGGTTAAAAACCCTATTTCCAACCGCCGACATATGTGGTTCCCACTCTTTGTGGTTGAGGGCATGCTTGCAACTTATAAGTCTTTGTGCCTCTATCCTTTGGTGATCTCCCATGCATTGCCCCTTTCTGTATGTTGCCTATATGCATGAATCCCCTTTGGTGTGAAGGGCTTGGGATAAAGGTACTGTGTGCCCTTTGATTTTGTGTTCTCTCCATGGGCCTTGTCTCTTTCTTGGATCGATTCAATCCCTCTATCTCTTGGCTCTTTAAGATCTTGAGCTCCTAGGGTCTAACAAGGAGTTGGAACTTATCAATGAGAGGAACCTCTGTGGAGAGTAAGATCAATGAATAGCCACAAAGCCCACACACCTGAAGGCATGGGACAAGTGGCATGTGTGGACCAAGCAAGAACAAGATGTGTGACAAGTGACACATACCTCTAGCAGTAGGTACTCCTTACATGATAAATGGTGAACACGGATCTGACACAGTGCAAACTGAAAATAGTTCTTTGAGTAGTGGACAGTTGCTTGCAATTTTCAGAGGAGAACAACTGAATTTCAACGTGTGGGTGGGTAATTTTGTGTCATTAAGAACAATCTTGTGGAATGTACAAGGGGTCCTTTGATGTGTGTACAACCTTTGTATTCTTTTGCTTTGGAGCGACTGAAGTAAAATAAGGGTTTACCACAATAATGTTCTAACTTCTAACGGTCTACAAAGAGGGTCTTACACATCATTTTTTCTCTTCCCCTATAGCCTTTGTGGTTGGTAGGCTGACTAAGATAGAATCTTATCTTGGAATGAGATAGACTTTTGGTGGGATTATCAAACCTCATGTTCTCCTTTCTCTTCCGCATTGGTTGAAACTTTTGATAGGCAAGGTACTCTCTTGCAACTGCTCCTTGAAGTTCATTTCCTCTCAAATCCCCCCAGCCTACTCTGTTTAAAACCACTTTACTATCAAAATTCCTTAAGTAATGACTAATGCCTCTATATTCTAAAATCTGCCTACTAATGTTGATAATTACCCTGATCCCTAACACACTTTGTCGTCAGGGTTTGGTTGATCAACTGGTTCGACCATAACAAATTCAAATTCATGGTTTGAGCATCAAATTGCTTGACCAAATGAGAAGTAAATGCAAAATATTCTCGAGATCCAAACACATTGGCCAATGAAAAATCCCAAGGGCCAGCCTATTGATTTCCATTTGTTTTCTCATCAATTTTCTTGAATTGCTCAACTCATCCAACCGATCTGTCCAATTCCTCTCAGCATTGATATTGTCACTCTTCTTACCCAAAATTTAGCTTCAGCTCTTGGCTTTGGACATGGAAATCAAGGAAAAACAACGACATTTAGATATTCCAACACACTTGACTTGGAAAGCCTTAGAATACATGGTAGAATTCATGATCAAGTTTTCCTTGATTAGCTCCTAAAATCTGCTACCATCATTGCTGTTGCATTTCATCCTTTCTGCTGCCACCTCTATGAAATCAAATCCCAAATTTGGGAAGAGATTTTGTCACATGGGTTTAAAGAGGAGGAAAATTATTTTTTAATTATCATACCCATTACTGGACCCACATGCCTTCACGAATCAGACTATTATTTTTTAGTTGGGCCTTGATACCACCCTAGACTGAACATTTTATGAGTGATGAAACCTGAAACTCCGCTCCCTTGAGCAGTAATTCACACAAGCAATTAGATCCTTGAGGTGTATGCCCAACCGCCAAGCCTACTTCCTGAGATTCTTCCCAGCCATGATGTTCATAACACTGCAGGTACTTCAATCACGCACCGTAGCTTTGTTCCCTCCAAAACTTGGTTTTGGAAAGTTCCTTTGTGGCTTTATCATTCTCCCTTTTCTTCAACCATTTTGCTTTTATTTTGCTTCTTGATGCCTCCAGGATTCTAACTCTGAGCAAATGATCTTTTCTCCAAAACCTACCTCCTCCCAAGTCCCAACCCCTTCCCTTCCCTTCCCCCCATCCTATTCTGCTTTATAACTACTTCACTAACATACTCCTTAGTTAACGACCAATATCCCCAAGTATCCTAATAATGTTCCTAACTATTTCATATCCAATATGTGATGATTGTAAAAGGGAGGAGCCGTGATGAGATCACTGTAGTGTGTAGGGAGATTTGGTAGAGAATAGATCAAATTTGTCCTTGCTCGTGCGCCCAAGTAGAGGTCATTGATAATCTCCACTAAATTTAGCCAGCCATGTGCACTACTATTAGGATTCTGTTTGAAGTAGTGAGGCCCACGGAGGAAGATGCAGCACTGGCTGACGAAAGTACATTTCTTTCCTGAAAGAGAACTGGAAGAGAGAGCTTCTTTTGTTCATGGACTCATCCAACCAGAAATTCTTCAAAACATAGGATCGGGTATTTGGGAGTATTAGGGGAGTAGGGGTCTAATTTATTAGTAATTAGATAAGTAGTTTTTTAGGGAAGTTTGGTTATAAATACAGGGGAAAATGGTAGTCACATGAAGTTACTACAAGTCCAATAATTGTGGAATGCGTGATCTGAATCTAGACAATGACTGTAATTTAAGTTTCAAGGAAATGTTCATATCAAATAAAAGATTCAAGGAAATATGGCTGAACACCTGAAACTTGCAGGAATAAAGGTTCTACAGGACATGTATATATTGATGATGGCAACAACTTCAGAAACTCTTTACATCGAGAAGACTAGTAATGTGCTCGATGGTCAGTCCTCGTCAGTTGATAATCAAGATCGACGGTCCCGAGAACAACACCATGATGGTAAACTGGGGGACAAGTCATCTACAAAATCATATGAAAGTAATAACCCTTCAAGTTATGCCACAGAAAAGCAGCGGGCGAATGATGGCCAGATATCTGGATCATATATTGTTGGTGGATCAGCATTTGGCTGGAATTTCATCGCCTTCACAGGTACCGAGCCGGTATACTATGGAATTACGAAGGAAGTATTTCGAGAAAAAAATCCAATTGTTTCATCAGAATCGTGATTTTGGAAAGTAACATGCTTGGGAATTGTTCTATGTTATCATGACTTAAGATGAGCATTCAATAGATGAAATAGCTTCTATTTAGAATGTGAAATTGTGAATGTATAATGTAGAAGTTCAATTATGAAAGATATTATTAACACTGATCTTCCTTTATCTAATACCTTTGATGATCAACATCTGGAAATAGGGTCTTTGTTGAATCAATTTCTGAGTTTTCTAATTTTCATTGTCTAGAAAATTGTTGCCTGCACTTATATGAGCTATAATATATATAGGCATCTAAATTTAATAGTTTAAATGATTAAATTGCCGATTTGGCCCCTATAAGTATTAATTTATCCTTTATGATTTGGACTTAATTTCAATTTGGTTAAATCTTTTAAATGTCCTTTTTAGTTTTTATCATATTCACTACGTGAAACGTTTTTTTTTTAATTTATGTGATAAAAAACTAATGTTTAGGGGTGAGTTTAACACTAGGTATTTATTTCAAAATATTAATGGTAATAATTAAAATAGTGTTTTAAGAAAAGATTAAGGAGTAAAATACAACATTTACAAGTGTGAAAGTCCAAAATAAAATATTTGATAAGTTGGAATTTCAAAAAAACAGATAACAAAAAAATAAACCTGATCGAAACTCAGAGCAACGTCTACTTCAATGTTTGAAATTGAATCCTTAATTTGTTAATATGTCCATCTCATGACATTGAAATATAGGCCCAACTTTTGCCCTACCAATTAAATTTAAATTAATTCTAACCCCGAATTAGCATTTTTTGAAGTAAATTTTAGGAATAAATAAGATCAAATAAATTATCTTGTGACATTAGTCGAATTCGAAAAAAAAGAGTGAATGGTTTATTAAATGCAGTAGAGAATTCTTTTTTAATACATGGTCAAAGTCTAGGACCAACCTAATTTTTCTTAGATATGTTTTATGGAAAATTTACGCCCATAAATATGTAGAATTTCAATCAGGGAAAGCTTTTCTTTGTTAACTTTTTGACTTCTAAAAAGCACTTTTGAAATCAAAGCCATAATTTTTTTTTCTAAATATAAATATATATATATATTGTGTAATCAAGATTTAACTTGAATTTATGTTAATATATATGTATAATTTTTTAAAATAGAAAAGAAAAGGCAGAAATGAAAAAAGAAAAAGAGAAATTATCAAACTTAAACTTATTGTCGATTTAAATCCTATTTTAGTCTATGAACTTTGAATCTTGTTCTATTTTGGTCCCTAAACTTTCGAAAACGTCCATTCTAGTTTTTAACTTTTAAAAATTGCTTACTTTGGTTTTTGCTATTAAAATTATGTTAACTCTTAAATAGAATGGTGAGATGACTTGTATTTTGGATAACTAGATTGTCAAATAAGTTAGTCACACTAAAAAAATCTAAGGTTTCAATTTTGCATTAGATGGTAAAGGAGTTTTGATGGGAGATCTCATAAGTCATTTTAGGTTCAAGATTTTATTCCTTCACTATTTAGGCGCATTAGGTACATTGGTTATTGGCATTGTACTTCACCTTCATCTTGCTCGACTCATTTTAGATGCAATTTCATCCTTAAAATTCATGTTGGATGCAATTTTTAAAAAATTTGAGGACTAAAACAGATATTTTTAAAATTTAGAGATCAAAATAGGATAAAATTCAAAGTTCAATGATCAAAATAATATTGAAACCCTTGTCAGCATGATTATAAATTTTTTAGGTGTAATTTAAATACCTTCATATTTAAGAGGACAGGGTCTTGAAATCAATATGAGGAATTTTGAATGATTAATTTTGGTGCAATTTCCTTTTTTTTTTCATTGTAATTTAATGTGGTAGTTGAAGGAAAAAGCAAATGCATTTATATCAATCTCCACACTCTCTTCTAGAAAAAAAAAAAAAAAAAAAAAAAAAAAAAAAAAACATTAAATATTATATTTTAGAAGTATTTTTTCCCCAACAAAAGGGCTATTTGTATTAAAATTTAAGTATAAATAAATATTTGTGAGCAAATTAAATCTTCTAAAAAATTACAAAGAAAAGGGACAAAGAGGAAGGGAAAATGATGGGTGCAATATATGTGGTAGGGTTTGAATTTATATGTACTGCTACATAATCTTCAAAATTATCATGGTTCATTCATTTAAAAATATTATGGTTTAAATTTTATTTTTCCTGAATTTTGACTATGGTTGTATTTTAGTCCTTAAATTTAAAAAAACGTTTATTTTAATCCCTAAATTTTTAAAAAGCATTTATTTTGGTCTCTGCCATTAAAATTCCATTAACTTTTTAACAGAAGGTTGGAGTGACTTACATTTTTTTATGGGTTATATTTATTTTTCAGCTATAAATCTTTTATGTAAAAAAACTTATATTTTTCATATATATTTTTTTGGATTATTTTCAAATATAGAAAAATAAACCAAAATATTTACAAATATAGTAAAATTTCACTATCTATCACAATCTATCACAGATGGACTGATATTTTGTTATTATTTATAAATATTTTCAACAGTTTATCATTTAAACTGTTATTTTATGATGTGGAATTATCATTTCGAATCTGCTTCCATCGAGGACAAGCCTCATGATTCCTGGAGAGAAATCATAGAGGTTTGGCGATTGCATAGTCTCTAATGAGTCTATTGCGATCGTTAGCCACCAGAATTGGATTCGCCATGACATTGTTTTTGTTTGGTGCTCCATTTCTAGACTTCTCTGCCATATCTTCTTTATCTGACTGTTGTTGGTGGTGGTCTCTTAATCTCCTCCTGAACATCCTCTCAATCTCCGAGTCATAATTTTCCAGAGATTGAGAGTCTTCAAAAAAATCAGAAAAATTACCGTTAGCACACTATTATTTTATGATGTGGAATTATGGATGAAATGCGATGTGAAAACGTTGAGCACTCAAGTTTTCTCAGTGGAATCCAAGTGTAAACCCTACTGAGTTTTCTGGTAAGTCCAGGGTTGAACTCAGGGACTTGGAAAACAATATGCGGTAGTAATTTCTCGGAAGACTTTGCGGTAACTGGTGACTCAAATAGTTGTTTTGTTTTGTTGATTGCGGTAATGAAAAATAAACAAATGCAGCAGATTTGAGAAAAGTCTGATTGTGTGATAGATGCATTGAGTATGCGAATAAACGGGTTGAGAAGGTCTTTAGCTAGCGTTACTTGGGAATGCATCAGACTATATGATCATGCTACACCCATGCACAACAAGTCATCTCCCAATGCAAATGCAGTGCTCTGATGTCTTGGACGCACGTTTGAATGCAAAAATGTCCATAGAGCTTATTTCTAAGTCTCTACCCTTTTCCTATGCGATGATGCAAGATGCACAAAGGCAAGGTGACCGCACATAATCATATCCTTTCTCTAGGAGGCATGCGATACGTTAATAGCAAACAGTGCTTATTCCTAAGCTCCTATCTCTTGATTATACGTTATAATCTGACTCTCCCGAGCCTAGATTCTAACCTGACTACCCTTCCGAGTATCTCTAATGGACGAATAAAGCATACATAATACAAGATAATCGCATAGAATGAAGATCCCCCGTTGTGCTAGCTAAATGCTTCTCAACCCATTCAACAGATTTAGCTACTCATGCGTGGTAAACAGAGAGTGAATAGATATAGAGAAGTGAATTTCATTTCTATAAATGAGTTTGAATACACAATAACAATGGAAGTTAAAGGTAGAGAGCTTGATAGCAATCCTTTGCTGCCCAAGGCTTTACACTAGTAACTCTATTCGGTTCAAAAGATATTCCTGCTTCAGCAGGAGCTGGCCCTCTCTCTGATTTTCAAGCTTCTGACGTTCTCCAAAGCTTACCGGAACAATCTGTTGGCATAACCCCCTTCTCTTGCGTCCGCCTTAAAGTAAAAGAAAAATCTAAGAACAAGGCTAAACTATGAACAAAACTTGTGAACTCGTGAGTAGGTGAACCCCTTTTCTGAAGGATGCCTTTGGTATTTATACAGCTTTGGGTAAAAGGCGGCTTCTCTCTTATGATTGCACAGATGAGATGACTTTAATTCCCTGACTGATGCGCCGAATATTTGTCACCGAAAAGCTGAATGTACTTGTTATCGTTAGCGGCTGTCAACTTAATTTAGATTCGACTGTCATCAGCTTTCTGTCCCATCGTGATTAATTATGCCTTTCATCCAGATGCGCCCACCAAGTTGCGCTGGCTCTATGCGATAATCCTTCTTGAACAGATGTTTGCGAACACAAATCACCGCAAAGCCTTGCGGTAATGCTATGCTTGACCATTGATTTCTTGTGATTGCTCTTTCCGCCTTGCGTCAATGCATATTTTGCATAAAAATACAAAATTCAACTATTTATATGCGATGAACGCATGCGACCGCAATGTTATGAATTTAATGCTTTTTGGACGCAATCTAACATATTCTATCAACGCAAGCTAACATTGTTTAAGAACTTAGAACTGTAATAACGTGCATTTCTACCCGTTATCAGTGATCAACCTTGAAAATGGAACCTCACAATTTCACAAGTAGAATTTCCTTCGATGACTTTGTCATGGTGTATATCAAGAAGACTCGTCTACCTGCCGACCATCACTCCAAGCTATCACAAAAGAAATATGGACCATTCACAGTACTACAGAAATTTGGAGACAATGATTATCAAATAGAACTCCCTTCTTCAATGAATATCAACAACAACTTCAATATAGCCGATATTTTTCCATACTATGCTCCAGACGAGGGGCCTAGATTTGGGATTAGTTAATTAGGTGTATAACAACCTTTTCCCTTTGGGTTTATTGAAAAGGACCATTGTCTTCATTTTCGATCATCAATAACAATACCCCCTACTTCAAGATTGCTCCAAGATTTTGGTCTATTTCAAAATCACTCTTAATTATGTCTTTGATCATTTAAAATTAATTTAATATTTAACTTTACACTTATAGACTTCATTTTCATACTATCAAAATTGGTTTTAAAGGATTAAAAACGTGTTTCAAAGTGATTTTTGAAACTGATGAAAGCAAATTAAACCTTTAGAAATCACTTCCAAACATGCCAAATAATATTTTAGTTAGGTAGACTATTTTAAATGACAAAACTGCTGAAAGTATTTACAAATAGTAGCAAGGTATCACAGTTAGAGACATCCATGAGGCGGGGCGGGGACGGGGAAGACTTCCCTGTCCCCATCCCTGCCCCCTATTTCATTCTCCATCCCTTGAAAATTCTCCGCAGGGATCGGGCTGGGGATTCCCCGCTGGGAATTCGCAGGGATCAGGTTCCGCACGGGAAAAATTTTTCCGTTTGTTTTTTTAATATATTCATTTTTAGCAATTTTGTTTTTTCAACCAAATAAAATTATATACATTAAATGAGTTATTTCCATTAAATTTTTCATTCAAAGAAAATAGAATAAAAATTCATTATAAAAATAATACTATTATATGTGTAAAAATATAATTTAATCCTATAATTTCTAAAAGTTAAAATTTAGATATTACAATATCATGATCAAGCTTTCCATTTAAATACTACAATATTTATGGCTTAAGATAGAAAGTCTTTAATGTTAGCAATTTAGAAATATATTAAAGTACGAAAAGGTTGAAATGAAAATTAGAAGATTAATTTTTATACCACAATTTTTGTAAAAAATATATTAATAAAATATAATTATTATAACAATTATAATAATAGTTATTATTATAAACTCTGAGTTATAATAAACAACTATAACAANAATATAATTATATAATATATTTATCGGAACGAGGCGGAGAACTGGGGCAGGGACTGAGATGTGGAATATAATCCTCGTCCCCATCCCTGTTTAGCCAACGAGGAAAAAATTATCCCCATTCCCTCCCCCATTCCCTATCTAATTGGGGATTCTCCATTCCGTTCGGGACGAGTCCCTGTGGGGCCTACATCCCTAATCACAATCTATCTACGATAGGTTATGATAGACAATATAGATTACTATCTATATTTATCATGATACGACAGACATAGATAATAGTCTATAAAGATCTATCGTAGATAGATAATAATTTTTTTTTATATTTATAAATATTTGAATTCATTTTTCTATATTTAAAAATAGTATTACACAAATTTTTTAACTCAATCTCTAATTAACTATTAACTCAACTCAAGATTAAACTACTCGAGATGAAAATATATTTTTTAGTTGAGTTGATAATTTTGATCCTAAAAAAAATTAAAATTTAGTCATTCCGATTCGATAAAACTTGATAAATATTAATTTTTTTTATCAAATTACCTCAATTAAATTATAATTTTTAAAATAAATTTGGAGGACTAATTTTATAATTAAATCTATTATTTATTTTTTTTAAAGAAAAGAAATGCAAAAAATCCAAAATTCACTGGGTGAGTATGTGCTGGTGCTCATTGGAATCTCATAATTAGCAATTCACATCAAATGCTCTCTAATCACGCGCCAACAAGCGCGTGTTGTCAACCGCAAGAATGATTTAATTAAAAAAAAAATTAAAAACAGAGAGAGGAGAAGAAGAAGAAGAAAGTGTAATGTTATCCAAAAACAAAAGGTGCTTTCTCTGTTAAGAGATTTTGTTTGCTTTCTCAAATCTCTCTTCCTTCCCTTCGTAAAGCAAAATCAGCCCATTATCCACCACTCGTCTGTTAATCACAAACACACAGAAGAGAGAGAAAACAAAACAAAGAAAAAACAGAGTAAAAAGGAGCTTCTTCTTACCCTAGAAATATGTATTCTGATAAAGACTTGTGCTCAGTGATTCCGTATTGAATTATTACCTTCTGGGTTTTTGTAGTAATTGCTCTTCTTCAATGGGTATCAACCCAAAATCCCCTTTCCCCCCTGCATTATCCTTCTCCTCTAATTTGTGATTTTGCTTTCTTTGTTTTTCTGAGACTCTTCTGCTCTTTTCTCCTAATTTTGATGGTTTGACTCTTGCTCTTCCTTTCCCATCTTCTTCATCTTCTTCTTTGCATGTTGCTGATTGAGAAATAACAGTGAATGGGGAGTTGGGTTTGTTTTTCTGTTTTTGAATGAATGGCATTTTGATATTTTTCTCTCTTCTAATTTTCCTCATTCTCTCTTTTGCTTGAGTTGAGAAAGGGAGAGAGAGGACTGGAGGAAACTGGAAAGTGTTCTTTTCATTCTCTGTCCTGTTTTTAGCCCCCTTTTTTCTTTTAGCATTTCTCAAAGTTTGTGGGATTTGAGTGGTTTTTGTTTCTGGAGTTTTTAACTTTCACCCTTTTCTTTTCTTTTCTTTTTTTTGCTCTCACGATTTGAAGTTTGTTCCTGAAAAGATGCTTGGTGTTTAAGGTTGTTGATAACGTGCTGGTGGTTGTGGACCGGTTTTACTTCCTCTGTTCCCCTTATCTTCAACCTCAAGCTTTTTCTTTCTTTCTCTCTTTTTTGTGTTTTTATTTGGGTGCCAAGTTTCTGTGTGTTCTAAATCAAACCCCCTTTTACTCTTTTGTTATGATTCTTCCCTTTCCCTTCAATTCTTTTGCCTTTTTTCCCTCTGTTTCTTTTTCCTTCGACTTTCTCATCTTCATTTCCAAGAAATGCATGGTAGTTTCAATTTTCAAATGATATTCTAACCTTGTAGAAACTGTCCTTCCTGTGTTTTGTTGTAGTAGTAGTAGTTGCTGTTGTTCTTCCTCTTAGAACCTGAAGCCTATTTTTCTTGAGATTTCAAGTTAAGTACCATAAGAAACTAGATGGATCGAAGGGATCCGATGGCGTTATCGGGGTCGCAATCGTTCTATATGCAGAGAGGAATTAGCAACTCTGGCTCTGGTGCACAGGGTTTGCGTTCCTCTACTAACCCAAATGTGGCATTTCAAACCAACACTGGAGGCAACAATGTTGGATCAGGGTTGCCAATGGACCCTAACCCTGCCATTTCACCTTATGGTGGCAATGTAGGGGCTCAATCTGGTGGAGTGGTTGCCAGTGAGCCGGTGAAACGCAAGCGAGGCCGACCTCGCAAGTATGGAACTGAAGGGACTGTGTCTTTGGCACTGTCTCCCTCTCCTTCTGCTGTCAATCCAGCCACTGTAGCTTCTTCCCCGAAGCGGGGAAGGGGACGGCCTCCCGGGTCTGGAAAGAAGCAACAATTGGCTTCTCTTTGTAAGTATTTATTGAATCCTTTTTGGCATTGCACCATAATAGATCTCTTGTATTCAAATAATTGTTTGGTTTCTGAATTATCCTCATCACTCTCTTGGGGAAAGAAGTTTCTCTCTCTTAGTTGAAAGAGATTAATGGTGGACTATTTTACTAAATTTTAAGGGATAAATGTGGCAAAAAGAGAGGAGGGGGTGGGGTTTTAAAAATATAAATCTAAACTGTAGCATTAATAGTATAATTGTTTATTCTTGGAGAGTTTAAAGGGCTGAAAATGCTTAACTTTTCTTGTTTAAAACAGTTTTAGAAAATTGTCTTTCATGACTAATTTCTAAGTAAGTTTTTGCATCATAAAGACATAAACTTGTTTTAAGTGATACTTTTGTGTTTTTCCCTTTTTAGGTTTAAAAATCTATTTAGATTACTATACTTCCATACTTGTTTTATCTTGTCCCTAACTTTCATCTATTTTAGTTCTTCAATTCTCATATATTTTATTTTAGTCCCAAGCTTTTGAATATGAAATTATTGTAGCAGTGGACACCCAACTAGAATTAAATATTGGTTAATAATCACTTTGGTCTCTGAACTTTTATGGAGATAACAATTTAGCCCTTGAAGTTCGATCCGTAAGCATTAAGTCCTTGTACCCCTTTTTTTTTTTTTTTTTTTTTTTTTTTTTTTTTTAATTTACTCTTTGTACTTTAGTATGCAACAGTTATTTTTTGTAATTCCAAATTTGTAACAATTTAATCTCCGTCCTAAAAAATTTCATCAAATTAAATCTTGGTTTTGATTATTTAACGATTTAGACTTCATAGCTTATAAAGATATTGGGTCCTATTTAGTTTATTGATTTACCTAGGTAAGAAATGCCATTTAATCTTAATAATAATTTTCACGAGAAGGACTATAAGACTAAATTGTTGCAAAATTGTAAGTACAAAGACTAAATCATTACAAATCAAACTTAAGGGACTAAGTTGTTACTTCCATGTAAGTTTAGAGACCAAAAGTGATTATTAGCCCTAAATATTTGATATAAAGTAAATATGTTTTGAAACTTGATATTTGACTTGCTACATGCGTCCTAACATACATATTTAGGTAGATCTGAACATAACATTGTTGTGCCTATGTTCAATATTTACAAAATGAAAATGATTAATAACTATAATATATTTCTATAAGTTAATGAACTACTATTTAATGTTTGAAAGTTAAGGATCAAATTGGATGTAAATAAAAGACCAATGACAAGAATAGGATAGTTTTTTAATTCTCATCCCACCAAAACAAAACTCTAACCTATTGTTACAATTTTCTTTTTTGAAACTTATTGTTACAATTTATTTTTTGGTTATTGGAAATTATTAAACTTTTTTTCGAAGATGTCTTAGGGTGTGTTTAGTTTAACTTTTTAAGTGTTTAATCTTGAAAATAAGTCATTTTAGAAAAAAATCGAAGTGTTTGGCAACTGTTCAAAATAACTTTTGAAATAATTTCAAAGTGTATTTTAAGCAATTTTTATCAAAAGAGTTTAAATAATAATGATGTTTTGGAAAATAACATTTTTTCATTAGTCAATCCAAACAGACTCTTAATCTTTTTGTGAACAGATTCCTAAGATATTTAATTGCCCATGATGTGTCTCTTGTTTGGAACAGTACAATCTTCTCTTCCAAGCTCAACTGAATTTAAAAAAATATTAACTCAACGGGTTCCAATTTTCTGCAATTTCACTAGTATAAAAAATGTAATTTTCCTTTTTTGTAGGTGAAACACTTTCTGGATCAGCTGGCATGGGCTTTACTCCACATGTTATCACCATTGGAATAGGAGAAGTATGCTGTTTCCTCATCTGTCTGTTTCTTTTATTTTCACAAAACATTAATCTTCCATTCATATCATGACTAATTTATGACAAATTCATGTGGGAAATGTATATGATTTTGTTTTTGTTTTAAAACATGATCTCGTTGGTGCATTAAAAATGGTCAATAGTAAACATGGCCTTATATGTGCGAGTATATATATATATATATATACTTGTTTAATTGTTCTTTGGTAGAATATCATATCTAATGGGCCAAAACTAGAATAGTTCAGAATTTTCAAGATTTTCATCATCTTGTTGAAAAAGTATTTTCATCATCTTGTTGAAAAAGTATTTTCATCCAATGCCATGTATTTCAAAAATTGAGTGGTAGCAATTGTTTCAAAAATAGATGTTTTATATGAGATACTGGGGATCTTATTTATTCTATAAAGAAACTACATTCATATTCAAACTTTGATATTTATTTGACTAATATGTAGGATGTTGGTGCCAAGATTATGTCATTTTCACAGCAGGGACCAAGAGTTGTATGCATCTTGTCAGCAAATGGTGCCGTCTCCACTGTTACTCTTCGTCAGCCTTCGACTTCAGGAGGCACGGTCACATATGAGGTTTGTCTATTTTTCTGATGTTATGATGGAGTTGGAGATATATTTTCATTGGATATCTGACCTCGGAACATTTGGTTGTCAAGAACTTTGTTAGATTTTAATATCTTTGATATGCGACTACGTTGAGATTTGAACCTATGTTTTATTTTGACATGCGACTACTGTGAGATTTGAACCTAATGCTTTTTTTTTGACATGCGATTACTAAGAGATTTGAACATAATGTTTTTTTGTTGACATGTGACTACTGTGAGATTTGAACCTAATGTTTTTTTTTTGACATGCGACTACTGTGAGATTTGAACCTAGTGTTAGAGGCTAGGTGGGGGGGGTGTGGGTGGTATTGATAACCTTGTTTTTCTCGTTTGAATCCTATCATATTACAATAGCAAATTTGAACAGCTTCATAGTCTATTGGATTTTATTTCTGTAGAACTGATTTAAACTCGTGTCATGAAATTGAATTCTATTTTTGAATTTGTTGATCTGTAGGGTCGTTTTGAGATAATATGTCTGTCAGGCTCATATGCCCTTGGAGAAGTTGCTGGTTCTAGGAACCGCACTGGTGGTCTGAGTGTTTCCCTTGCTAGCCCTGATGGGCGTGTTATCGGTGGTGGAGTAGGAGGAGCACTTATCGCAGCAACCCCGGTTCAGGTAGCTTCTTGGTTTCAGTTAGTTCAGCAGACTTGCGTTCCAATGCTCTGTCAAAAACTCAATTCAAATGAAAACTATTATATATTATAATCAAACTGCTGCATTTGGAGTCTGTGAATTGTTGTTGGAGTCTTACGGTTGAATCTGTGACGTGTCGTGTCTTTTACTGGGACGAGACTAATCGAAACATGAATGTGTGATTAGGTGATAGTAGGGAGCTTCATGTGGGGCAGTTCAAAGTCAAAGTACAAGAAGAGGGAAGCTGTTGAAGGCGTGATTGACTCAGATCATCAGTCAGTAGATCATGCAGTAGCAATTGCGAACGTGCAGCAGAATCAGAATCTGACTCCGACGTCGTCGGTTAGTATGTGGCCGTCCTCGCAGTCTCTGGACATGCGCAATGCGCACATTGACATTGATCTGATGCGCGGTTGAGAGCAGTTTAGTTGGTAATTGTCCCACATGTCTTGAGTACTTGTGAAGTCTGTTAGGTTAATTTAAGTGAGATTGAGTTTGGATTTATGTTGCTGTGGTTAGATCCTGATTATTGACATTCTAATTTGTAGTTTATGCTTTTTTTTTTGGTAACCAATGAACATGAATCCAAGTCTGGCTTTCTGAAAATTGGGTCTGATTCAAATCTTCATTACTATTTCTATCTTTGTTCCTCTTCTAGTCTGGAGGAAAATTCTGCCATGTCGGAGGTATAAATGTTCACAGGGCGGGCTGGAGAATGGCACTCTCATCAGAGATGTCTTCAAGTAGAATTTTGGTTAAATTTTTCAAGATTGAAATGGTAAAGGAGGCTAAAGATAAGTATGGTGATATAGCTTCGAAACAAAATTATATATTTTTTTTCACAAGTTATAGGTTTAAATGCATTTAAAGATTTTTTTTAATCGGAGAATTGAATATGTACAAACCAAATATAATCAAAATGTTTCACCATAATTTTTAAAAGTTTAAATTTCAATATTGTAACGTATATATTTTTTGTTTAAATATTACAAAATAGTGTTCAATTTAAATGAGTCAACTTGAGATATTGCAGAATGTTCCTAAATTATGAAAATCAGCAAAATCGATTTTTGAATTAACAGATAGAAATTCCTCATCCTAAAAATTGCCTCCACAAACTCCAACTTTCAAAAAGAATAATAAATATTTATTATATATTTTAGATTCTTGTAATTGTGTAATGTAAGAAAAATATTGTTTGGTAAATTTTAGTTTAAATTTAAAAAAAATTAGTGAATAAATACAAAAATATTTTATTTTAGATACCACAACTAAAATAGATTTATAATCAATTTTTATAAAATATTAATTAAAAATTTCACTTAATTTTAGATGAATCTAAAAGCTAGCATGACGTGAAATTTGAATTTAAATATGTTTTAGCAAATGCAGAAAATGGTTATGATTAATTAGAATGTCAAACGTAGCCTTAGACATGGGTAGACCAACACTCTCTCCTAAAATCTAATGCTCTAGAGCAAATACATCATCATTTTTTTACACATATACCTTAAATAAATAGGTTAGTTATATAATTGTCTAAATTTTCCTCTTTTTTTTTTTTTTTCCTAATATGAATAACTTAATGTGTTATTATTTTGCGCTGGCTCAGTTAATATTTTAAACTTCATTTGTGAGGTTAGAGGAGTTCTCTTCATTTGTGAGGGTTGAAAATTTTAAACTTCAAAGAGGTTAGAGAGAATTTTCTACAATCATAAGACTCATGAAAGTTGAATTACTCCTCAAATATACAAAGTCTCCTAGAGATACACGGGTTCTTTCAAGACTTCAACTTTGAGGACTTCACGCATTTCGTTTTCTCAAATCAAGCGTATACATTCAATTAAGAGAATTAGAGGATCAAGTTCTATAAATCAAACCATATCTACATCAAATCTACATGTAACAAGTTTAACTCCACGAAACATGTTTCTCCGGAAATCTTGTGCGAACAAATTGGCATGTCCAATACACATTTACCAACTGTTCACTCATCAAGATTCTCAATAAGAAATAACACCTATTAATCTTTTCATGTGTTTCCTAAATTCACAATTGAAGATAGACTTTTGTTCGAACCTCTTACTCCCATCGTACTAAAAAATAAATTTAGAGTCTTTAAATTTTTTTAAATTGGAAGGAACAAAAAAATTCAAATATAGCAAAATTTTCTTTTTGTTCTCTAACAAATGAAATAGAACAAAAATTTAGATCGTCAACCAAATATGCTTCTATTTATTTATCAATTTGTAAATTTAAACTAATATTGTTTTCTAATTTCCTGGTAAGAAATAGCCTATTTTTAGAAATAAGTTTCTAATCAACCTTAATCGTGAACTTAACCGCCCGATGAAACGTTTGAAATAAGTGCTATCTGTAAATAATCAGAAAGAAAATCTGCTAAGATAAAAACGTTTCAAAAGAAAAAGAAAAAGAAAACCATAAAACCATTATTTATATAAATAACAAAGCAAAATTAAATTTCCGTTGCCGGGAATCGAACCCGGGTCTCCTGGGTGAAAGCCAGATATCCTAACCGCTGGACGACAACGGAATTACTGATAACTATATTTAAATAATATAATTGTTTCCTTAATATCCATTTTTTTGGTGAAAGATTTTATATTATTATTATTATTATTATTATTATAATATATTTTCTTGTGCTCACTAGTCACTACTTTTAATATTTTATTTATTTTGTTGTTTTTTTTTTTGATCTTTTCAAATGATTGAATTACAAGTTTAGTTGTTATATATTTCAACATTAGAATATTTTTAAATTCCTCATATCAAGAGAAAGAGAAAAAGTGAACACATGAAACCTATCTGAAATCAAAGCAAAAACTCCTAATAGCGAAAGCATGTAGGGACAAACACCAAAATAAACATGAACAAACAATTCAAAATACAACCATCTTCTATCAACAAAATAACTCATTTTCATAGAAGCCTTGATCACTATATCAACAAAAGTAAACAAATCCCATTAATATAGAAACAACCATAAAAAGACCATCAAAATAACTATCATGGGGGTTGGAGGAGTTGAAAAGCACAACCATTTTCTATCAACATTAGAACATTTCCAAATTCATAATATCAAAAGAAAGAGAAAAAGAGAACACCCTAGCCGATCAAAACAAAAACTCCTAATGACGAAAGCATGTAAAATCAACATGAACAAACACTTCAAAGCTCAACCATCTTTTATCAACAAAAATAACTTATTTTATAGAAGTCTTGATCACATTTAAACATAAAGACTACCATAACTGTAGATAGCCAAAGCACTTCAACACACTTAATCTAATCAAACACTTTAACAAACTAGAATTGAGAGAAGAATATCTTATAAGTATTACCTTTTAACTATCATTCGACTGTTTCCAACTCCTTTATGTGGTAGATGTTCCTTCTTGAATTGTCAACCTTTTTAAGATTTCTTCAATAACGGCTTGTTGTGATTCAACCACACTTTGCAAATGTGCAACTTAAGCATTTGTTTCTTTAGCATGCTGATAACTTGCATCGTTCCTAGTATTTCTTGGTCTTGATCCACAATCTTTGCCCTTCATATGCCCCGATCGTTTACCCAACACTCGTTCACAAATTTCTCTAATAGGCAATCAAATTACTAATTGAAGTTAGGTAGATCTTATTAGTGTCAATATTATATTAAGTGGAAAAATAACACTTATGATTGAAAACACACCCTTAATCTTCTAACGTGACGACTTCCTAAATTTTCCTTAATTTCTCAATTTATTTATTTATTTAATTCTTAAAACCTTCAAACTATCCTCTACTCTCTTGTTTGCCATAACCTCCAAGGTTGTGGGTTTCACGAATTTCATTTTTTTTAATATTATTATTTTGTCCTAACCTTTAAACCCTTGAAAAGAAATATCAATACATCTTCTACTCTCTTTCTTTCCCTATCGCACACAATATCAACCTAAGAAAAAAAAAATAAAACACACAGAACAACCTCGAGGATCATACTTGGATTAGGTTTTTCTATTTTTAGATTGAATCGTACGTTTTAGCCTTTGTAGTTATAAACTGCAATGCTCTTTGCCATAGTTCACTAGTTTAGCACATTAAAGAAAGAATTCAATCCCTATGATGAGATGCTAATGTGGATTTTTTTTTTGCCTTTTGCAAAACAGTTTCTAGTGGTATAAATGAAGGTCATGACTAATTTTTCCACCATGAAGATCTCAAAGATTGGATGCAATTGCCCAATTTATCTCTTAATCACTTTTTTCTCCCTCTTTCTCTTCCGTAAACTCCCTTTCTCGTACTGCAAATTCTTTTAGTGATGCAGATTAAAAAAAAATCGCTGATAATGATATTTTGTGACATATCTTTAATGCATTGCTATAAGTTACCTTTTACCAACAAAAATTGTTTGCACCATTAAAATTTTTTCATTAAAAGTATATTTTCTTGTAGTGTATATTGAGATTTGTTGTTTATTCGATATTAATAATATTTTCTTTTATTTTCTTTCAGTGTTGCGACAAACTATATTTGACTACGAGGACCAACAATTTCACATGTCTCAATAGGTGAACAATGTGATGATAATTGCTCCTTGTATTGAAACTTTAAGGGTGGATACTCACTGGGATCTTCAGATTGATTCAGTAACATCTTGACTTTCCATTTGGCTTTCTCAAGAAGCAATTTTATAGTCTTTTCTTCAATTGCCTTTGCCAACAACAACAATTCTTTGGATGCCATCACTTTCTTGAGAGAGAAAGATATGAGAGATAGAAATGCATTTGCGTTATCGGGCATGTCGTCAATTTTGTCGCATGAAATTTTAAAATCAAATTTAATTCTTGAAAATGACCTGGATTTTATTTGTTCGTAGAAGTGTTAACATCTCTAAAATTTATTATCTAATTATTTTTCTTTAATATATAAACTTTAATGTTTAGGCATTTTTAACCTTTTGGGTGGTTAATCTTTGGACTTGATCTTCTTGAATGGACGGTTTTTGGACTTATTGATATGTTTGTATCCGTTTTCAGATTTATTGATCTTTTTGTATCGGTTTTTGACTTATTGACTTTGATCCATAACTTGCTCATCTTCTAAAAAAAAAGAAAAAAAAACTAGAAAATCTTTCTATTATATATATTTTCTCATTCCACATATTTTTCTTTTGCTATTTCTTATAGCAATTTTCTCTCTTTCTCCCTGTTTTTTCTTTTTCACAATAGAAAAAGAAAATGTATATAAAACATATATAGCTTTGTCTTTTTAAATAACAAGAAAAAAAAATACAAATAGAAATATTTTATTATCAAATAGGGCTAACAATTTCCCTTTTGTTTAGTCCATAAGTTTTTATTATCATTTTGTTTAAGATATGAATAATAATGTGACTTTTAATATGCATAATCATGAAAGTACATTGTTAAAATAGACCCTTTTTTTTTTTGATAATTTAAGAAAATGCCTTTTTTTTTTTTAAAAAAAAGAACAAGAAGAAGAAAAAGTGCTTGATTATTTTATTTGAACATAATTGTTTTTAAATAGTAAGAATTGCACAAAAATTTACTTGACTTTAAAAAAGGATAGAGAGAAGAAAGAAATTAATTTTCGTTGCCGGGAATCGAACCCGGGGGTCTCCTGGGTGAAAGCCAGACAGCCTAACCGCTGGACGACAACGGAACAGATTGCATATAAACCATCATATTTTTTTTCATTTCTACTAATTTCTTTTCAATATATATAATTATTACTTTCTTTTCAATATATATAATTATTACTTTCTTTTCAATATATATAATTATTACTTTCTTTTCATTATATATAATTATTGCCATTTTTTTTAGTCAAATTTATTTTTCCATTTTAAATTTTGAAAACAATATATATACTTTTTTGCCGCAAAGGCCGAAGTTTTGAAAACAATATATATCCAACCCTTAGCCGCCATCTATCTTGTCGAATCAGACGCGTCTAGCCAACCACCACATTCGTCCATTGTCATCTGATCACTGGGGTCGCCTCATACCCCAGCAGACAGCCCTCTATTTACTCCACCCAGACCCCCTCTGATAGTCCTACGTCAAAGCATAACCCTGAAGAGTTGGTGAAATTGGCTCGACTGGACGAGCAGGAAGTATTTGAAGCCATTTTGGCAAGCCTCAATCAAGGTCAGGAGGAAGATCAAGTGATGCGTTCTGACCCACCTAACGCATCATTTGAATTGGACGAAGCGGAGCGATACACTATGATGCTAGAGGCAGAATTAGAAGAAGAAGATGGAAGAATTGGCTCAGACGCGTCTCAATCACGTCAAACCGATGCGAATGAAGTGCCCTTAAAATCAAAGAGAGTAACAAGGAAAAGAAAGTTAATATTGGAGGAAGAAGATGAGCAATCAGCATCCAGCCCTGAGGATGCAACGCGTGGGAGTAGCTCAAGGCACGACGTGTTAGAGAAGGACTTAGAAGATTACTAACCCGCAAGGCAAGGACGAAAGAAGACAACTCTCCAAAGGGAATTGGAGAATGAATTGAGAAAGCTAGCAAGGGAGCCAAAGAACATGCGGCAGGAAAACGCAAGGTAACCGATGCGTTACCTAAGAATACCTCGGAAAGAAAGCGTCAATTCAGTGACATACTTGTAGAAAAGGGTTTCTTTCCAGAGTGCAACCTACTGACAGTCTACATAACAGAAACAATAAATGCAATGGGTTGGAGTCAGTTTTGCGTTGGGCACACATGTATTTCTGTCTCTTATACACATCTAGATGTGTATAAGAGACAGCATGCCTACAACGCATGATGAAACACTGTCAAAGGAACGCGTCTTGGCTACCTATTGTATCATGCAGTGCATCCCTTTAGACGTTGGAAGAATAATAAGGGATCAGATCAAGGCCATCAAGACCAAATCAAGAGGACAACTCTACTTCCAATGGCTGATCTGTGCATTGTGTGAACGCGGGGGCATCCCTCTGGGGGATGATTATGAAGAGATCGATGGTTTGATAGATATCAAGTTAATAAAGAGTCTATTCTACGGCTCGCCGCATCAACCTGCCTTACCTCCAAAAGAAGTGGCAACCAAACCTCGATCAACTAAATGTGCCCCCAAAAGAAGACGCGTCTAGATTGTTGAACACAACGTTGAAGCATCAGAGTATGAAGATATTGAAGCAGAGCTTGAACTTACGGATGGAGAAGTGCGCCCAAGCCTCAACCTCACTATCTATGACTCGCCAGTGGCTCCTTCAGAAGGGAGTTTCGATCAAACGCACCAAGAACCAACTCATATAGATCAAGACATCCCTTGTTCCCTTCCTTCGCGCTTACCAAGTCCAATTCTCAATTTTGTGCCTCCTCCAACCATTTTTGAACCAACTGGGTTAGGATCGAGCAACGCAGTAAACTTTGAAGACCTAGTTGGAAGAAATGAAGAACCAACACCACCTCAACGCAGCAATGACCTAGAAGAGTTGAAAACTTTCATCAGTAATCAGCTCAGACCATTGGCCGCATCCATCGAAGGTCTTTAGCAACAGAACCAGGTTCTAAGAGATTACCTAAGGCAGCAAACACAAAGGATGCAAGACCAATTCGTTTATACAATGCAGTACATCAACAAGGTCTTGGTTGGAATGTTTGCTCTACCTCCATTGCCTACTCATCTTAGAAATCCCTTGCACTTTATAGATGAAGACCCGGGAGAAGAACACAAATGACGCGCTAGCACAATGAAGTTTTGAGGTGTTGGGTTATTTTGTATTTTGAATTATTTGATAATATTTTGTATTAGTTTGGTTTGTTTGTTTGCTTCTATGTTATTCCATGAAAATGAATGAGAAACTTCTATCATTTTGTTCCTTGCGTTTGACCTTAGCATACTTTATTTTTATTCTTAAGACATTTTCTAAGTCTTGTGCTTTGCCTGACCTCAATTATATCAACAATATGAAATCGATAAGTATAGAGTAGGTGTTAGGAAAATCAATAAGGCCTGAACTTCTCTAAAAAGACATGTTTTCTTTCTAACGCATACAAGCTTTAATTCTTAAACTCCTTTCGGACTCTCAAAGCCTTTTTGAAATTTTGTTTCTCTTTTAACAATGAGGATTTAGTTCATCTCCAAATTTGGGGACGAGGGAAATCCGAGTTAAGACGCATCAAACGAGTACATCAAAATGAAAGGGAACAAAATAAGAAAAATATTAAACGTAACTCCTCTGTCATTACTTCAAAAGAAAAACCTCAAAATGGCATGAGTTAAAGAGTTGGAACAAGCACTTAGCCGTAGTTGAATGCTCGCATGACACCCGTGGGGGTGAGCCAACACGAAGTTAAGTCTCCTAGAATAATACGTCCCATAGAACTCCTCTATCTAGTATGAAGAAATAATATCTTGAAACGCATGAATATTAGATATGAGTTTAGTTATGAAGGGTTCTCACCCGTAGTTGGATGCTCACATGATACCCGTGGGGGCAAGCCAAAACGAAAGTGGGATACCTGGAATAACGCATGAGTAATTAAAAATTCAAATTTTTTTTCTTTTTATTTGGCATTTATCTTAAGCAGAGCATCTAACGCGTTGCTGGTTTAGAAAAAACGGGAATGTTTTGAGAATCGAAAGAAGTTAATTGATAAAAGGCCTGCTACATCTGAAACTAAACATTATTCCTTTTGGAAAAGAGTCAATCTGAGTTACATTTTCCAAACTCTTGTCTTAAGCTTATGACTGAATATGATGAGAGGAAAACTTTACACACTTAAGACAAAGGAGATAACAAAGAATTATTTTGGAATGCTTGAGAACAAGCATTGTTCAAATTTTGGGGTGGTGATAACTTGTAGAAATACAAGTTATTTTTGCTCTTAAGTTGAAACAACTAAGATTCTTAATGATAATTTCTCCTCATTTTTAGAAGAAACGCATGGAATTACTCAAACATGCAAAAGAAGTTTTATTACTAAAAATTGTGGCACTAACTCATTGTATTACAGGATTTTAACAAGAAGCTAACGCATAATCAAGAAGTGTCGCAGGCAAAGTTCTAACACATGGGCCATGCATCGGAGGGAATACAATGCAGAGAAGATTCATTGATCCAAGCTGATTGTGTTACATCACCACTTAAAAGGATGGGCACCTGCAGCAGGTGGCGTCTGAAAAGCTTCCGAGTGTCAGGCAGCTGACCAGGGCATGGACTTTAATGCTGCTCATCAACCAAGTGGACATGACCAACAGATAAATAGATGAAGTCCCTCCAGAGTTTGTAGTTAGTTAGCACAAAAATTATCAAGATTCCCACTCTCTGTATAGCGTAGTCGTAATTTTAGTTCTTTAGAAGCTGTGCTGTGGTGCCAAGACGATCAGAAGGGTTGAGAACCACCACCACCGCCGGTTAGGGAGCGGAGGAAGCCAATCTTGAGAAAGACACTTCGTCCAACTTCTATTCAAGTGATTGTACACAATGAGATTGAGCCAAAGAGATACAAGAGATTGTACTCTGTGGCTTGACTCAGTTTCCTTCATTTCATTTATTGCTTTCATTTCATTTGATTAAATATTGCTTTTGTAAAGACTCTCCGTTTCTTTATAAAATTCATATATTTGATCCATCACACTTTGCCATTTTTTGTTTCTTGTTTATGTTGAATGCATTAATACTTTATGCAAAACTCATTTCAATGCTTAAGCCGACTTGATCAATTAGTAAAAGCATCCTTAGCTTAGATTATTCGAAAGAGTAAATAAGCCAACATCAAGTACAACGCCTAGTACATCTAGAGATAGACTTACTGGTGTTTATTGCATTCTGTGTTAGACGCATGTATCCTAGAGATAGGTTTTGTATGTAATTCACATTGAGAAGTGTTGAATAAAGTCTAACGCATAAACAAAGATAAGCAAATCATCCCATCTCATCCACATCACACTCTAGTTTGTGTACACTCATCTTAGACCGACGTATATCATTTACATTAAAATCCATTTTTGAATGATCCATCACTCACTACTCAACTCTTTTGTATCTTCTGGCACAAGCACAACACCTTAGTGTAAATAACACATTTCTTTACATACATTTAGGAAATCCCCTACAATAGATACAACGCAAGGTCTGCGTCAGTTTAACTGAATCCCTGAGTTTGACCCTGGGCTTCTCAGGAACCTAAATTAGATTTATACTTGGGTCTGGTTTAGGAAAACTTGAACGTCATTAGAAGGAGTGTTGTGCGTTCCGTTGCATATCTCTAACGCACCAACGCGTTACAATTACATAAATTCATCAAAGCATCAACGCATCACTTATACTTAGAACTTATTCTTCCAATTTATTTTATACAATACACTCCTAGAGTGAATCACGATAGCAATGAACACCTTTTACATACTCTACATTTGGCTTTTACAATATATAACAAGAGTTTGGCAAAAACATAGGCATGCATTATTAGGTTGAGCTTTCCGTCACGTAACATGTATCACCTAGACCTTCTGGGGTGACAACAAAAATATAAGCCCCATAATACGACTCTAAGCATGCAAGTCCTAATTTCATTTGACAAGGGATTTAAAGATGCATGAAAGATAAGAAATTTTTTTAAAGCGGGCTAAAAATCATGATCATGCTCTTTAAACATAGTTTCATGTAAACCTAATAAAAAAGAAGGGTGCATCATCAACTACTTCATCATAACAAACCAAGCAAGAGAGCAAGCAAGAAAATTGAACACACAAACATCGTCTGAGCACAATAGTCAAGGACCCCAACAATCACCACATACTCCAACCTCAATGTAAAATAATACATTGTCTATAATGTATTTCCAAATAAAGCTCAACAAGAATAAAAACAAGGGAACAAAAATATCCCTCGATGAAGTTTCTCCACACGGAATGGTGGTAAGAGGATTGCCTTAAATTGACCTTCTTCTTCTTTAGGGCAGACAGAAAGAAAACCTACAAAAGAGAAACAAGAAGTTAAACTAAAAAGCAGTAAAGGAAAGCAATAAATTTTATCACCTAGCTTCTTCTAGGAAGGTCAAATTTTTAACGTCGATTGCTCGATGTGACCTGGCTCCTATCAAGGTACGAAGAAATTTTCGTATTTCTCTGGTTCTTTCTTTGATGAGTCAATATAGCTTGGTAAAGCTATAACACTTCTCATCTTCTGAACAGAACCAGACAGGTCGAATTTGGGTTTTTTCGTATATAGCAAAATAGGTAAAAAGAAAGAATCAAAAGACTCAAGTGACCCAAAATAGTCGAAACAAATAAAAGATTCAACAGGCTCGTGAGAACTAGGGGAACAAAACTCGAATATATACAAAATACCATGAGTCAGATTATGGCGAGGTCTTTTGACTCTAACTCTATCACCTGGATCTCATCAGATTTCGGCTCAAGATTCTCCTTAACCTCAAAAACTGGCAAGCATGAAGTGACGTCCTCATCATCACTAGAGTAGTAACACTTCGCAAAGAACTCGACCTCCGAGGTATGAACGATGCGCTGCTTGCACTCTAGTTTCTACGTGGCCTCAGTCAGCTGGGTAACATGGGTGATCAATCCTTGAAGTCGAGCTTGAAGATCTTGCTGAGACTGAAAAGTACTTTTAGAAACATCATAAATTAAAAATTCCATAGTCATACCTGGACACAAAACTCCAAGAAGTGGTTCCTGCTCCTCCACCATGTCAACGTGAACTACCTCATGCATCTGGGCCTTTGGAAAATCATAGGAAGGGTCTGGCAACGGCTCGTCCGACCTCCCAATTGAAGTTGCAAGCCAAGAAACAAGGTCACTCGGGCTTTGTAAGTAAGTTCTAGTCTCTGCCTCGGGGCAAAGACTCTTCTACTGGATGTGCTCGAACTCTTGCTACCTACAGAGGTTATCCTACTCAATCTTAAAAGCTAGGTTAGCAAGCTCCATAACCAAAGCCTCTAAAGACTTACCTGACCCTGAAGACTGAGCGTGAGTCGATTATGTGGTGCTTATAATCTTGGCCGTTAAAGCTCTGTTGCCATTGTGATTATCCATGGTCAAAGGACTCTTCCCACCAAGAATGGTAAGGCTCGTAGTCCCAAGGACAATAATACCCCTCCTTAGTGAGACTAAGTGGCCTACCAAGGAAGTCAACTTGCCAAGCTCGTGGCGAAGGCCACTTACCTCATCATCAACATTTGCAACTTGACTTTCAGACGTCCAAGATTGATTAAAAATCCTGTCATGCTTAACTGACACAAAAAGAAAACAAATCAAAGCAAAAGAAACCTCAACTAAAAAATAAGTAAGAAGAACTAATTGGCTTCCCCGACATCGGTGCCAATTTGGTAGCGGAGTTTACCGTCACCTGTAAACCCACACATATGCAAATAATATTTATAAATCACCGAACTAACTACTTATACTAACTGACAGTACAAGCGGCAAGTCAGGGATCGAACCTCAGGGAAGCACGGAAGATTAGTTTTTCAAAGCTCGTTTTCAGTTAAAGAGATAAATGGGGGGGGGGGGGTTGGCGTGGATGGATAATTGAAATTGTATAGAATAAAGTGCAAGAAAATAAAAGATAGAAGTGTAATTAATCGAGATATCTTTAATATGTTTCATAGGATTTCAGATCAAATTTTAAAAAATTACAAACGATATATTAAATTTTATTCATATTGGAAATTGAATTGTTGATCCATATAGGATCCCCCGACGCGACGTCGGGAGTTGGGGGAACTCCAGACGTAGTGTAGGCCATCGGGAGTTCCAAGAACTCCCGACACCGTATACCAAGCGTGGGAGTTCCCCCTAACTCCCGACTCAAGATAAGAACAAATTATTTAGATTCTTTCTAATTTTGATATAAGCTCTCTATCAACAAAAAAAAAAAAAAAAAGAATTTTCTCGTTCTCTTCCTCTGCTTAAAATGAAAGAACATATATCTGCAGGTGTAGTGTCATAACGCTAAATTGTAAAAAAGCCAAGCAGCATTGAGCGAGGGTCGTGAAAGAAAATGAATTCCATTTTATAACAAGTAAAAAATTACAATATCCAAACGTTGTCCCAGCTCTAGAACACTTGTCCATTATATTTAGAAATACATAAAAGAAGTAAAATGAGAACAACATCTAGAACACTTGTCCAATATATTCAGAAATACATAAAAGAAGTAAAATGAGAACAACATCTAGAACACTTTCGAGCACAACATCTTTAACAATTGTCCCAGCTCATCTTCGAACAACATTCTACAAAAAAACAAAAACATTGAAATGTTATATGGATAAACAATTCAACTTCCTCTATTTTTCAATTTTTGATTCAATGAAAAATGGAATCGACCAATGGAATCATCTCTCCATCTGCTATAGTAGTGCTATCAACATCTTTTCCTTCTTTCTCCTCACTGCAACCGTTAGTCTCAGCACAAATATCAATATCATTAATTTCAACAATACACATACTTGATGTCGGGTCTAACTCATGTACCGGAGTTCGAGATGCGATAGGTGGCGCTATTTCCTTGTTGAGATTTTTCCTATATTATGTTATCCATGGGACTTGATTTTTAGGGAGGACAGAGCCGACATGTTCGGGAATCAGAGATGACTCCAAAGGAACTGCATATGTAGACCAGTTGGACTCTTCACAAGAGTTCTCCCCCTGAAGATGGCTAACGGGAAAGAATGGTTGATCCTTAAGGAAGGCGATATCCATGGAGACAAAATATTTGCGAGATGATGAGTGGTAACATTTATACCCACACTGATGGAGCAGATACCCAACAAAGACACACTTTTGAGAAGTAGGGTAAATTTCGTGCGGTTTGGACTTTGAGAATGAATAAAGGCAACACTGCCAAATACTCGAAGCGAAACATCTGAGACTAAATGAGTAGTTGAGTAAGACTCTTTCAAATAATATAATAGATTTTGAAAATTGAGGACTTGGGAGGGCATTCGGTTGATTAAGTGAGCAGCAGTAAGGATGGCATCCCCCCATAGATAAGATGGGAGTTATGTGGATAACATTAAGGAACAGGCAACTTCCACCAAATGACGATTTTGCTGGGGGGTGTAAGCACACGAACTTTGGTGGATAATTCCTTTGAAGGTAAGAAAGTCCTAGAATGAGGTGTTAAAGAATTCCCGCCCATTGTCACTTCTCAAAATACCAATCCTCGCATTAAATTGGGTTTCCACAGTGGCATATAATTGTTGGAATACAGACGATACCTCGAACTTATCAGTGAGAATAAAGACCCAAGTAAGCCGAGTATGATCGTCTATAAAGGTGACAAACCAGTGTTTGCATGTGGAGGTTATGGTTGATGAGGGACCCCAAATATCACTATGAACTAAGGTGAAGGGTTTAGATGGTTGGTAGGGCTGAGAGTGAAAGCAGATACGACTCTGTATGGCATGAATACAAACATCACAGTTTAAAGAAGACATATTAATATTGCGAAATAAATGCAGAAACAAGTATTTCATGTATTGAAAATTTGGATGTCCTAAGCGATAATGCCATAACAAAAAGTCATTCTCAGAAGTAGAAAATTTGAAAGAAGCAAGATTAGTCCTATAATCATTTCTAGAGGAAGCATCACCAGTCAGGAAGTAGAGCCCTCTATTGTGCCTGGTAGTGTAAATCGTCATCCCCGAACTCAGATCCTAAAATAAAACAGAGTCGAGTGAAAAATTTCCTGACAACTCGATCTCTTGTAATTTTATTGATAGATAACAAATTATATGATATCTTAGGAACATGCAATACATCTTACAATACCAATCCCTTAAATAGAGATAAATGTCCTTTACCTGCAACATGTGCAAATGACCCATCTGAAATTCTAATATGTTCGTTACCAGCACTTGGCCAATTTGAAAGAAATTGATCAGAAGTGCCAGTAAGATGATCTGTCGCCCCTGAGTCAACAATCCATGGTTTTCTTTACCGTTAATACTAAAAACTGGATAGTACCTGACTGGGCGATGGCATTGACTCCAACTATATTTGGATTCGTTGAGGATTGGTGCAGAGGGTTATCATTCATCAAGTCACTCACAAGGGTACACCCAAGGGTTAATTTGTCATGTGACTGGTGATGTTTACTATTCGGGGGTCGTCTATATAGCTTCCAACACTGGTTCTATGTATGCCACGACTTTTTACAATGCTCATAGACAGAAATGGGCTTCTTATCGCTGTCAGAGCTGGAGGACTTAGTGGCAAAAGCAGCTGCATTAGTAGAGGTAATTATTGTGTTATTCATTGCACTTGATCTGTCTTTCTCCAGACGTATTTCTGAGTAAACTTCCATGAGGGAAAGTATAGCTGCCCCAGAATCCGACTCCGAACGACATCAAACTTCAAATTTTCCTAGCAAAGAATTCATAGACCTGGTTTGCTTCCTCAATTTTTGCATACTGAGCTCCGTAATGCGCACACTTCCAGACTATTTCCCTACAAAGATCCATCTCTTGCCACAAAAGCGACATTTTATTGAAACAGGACGCTACGTTCATAGTTTTCTGCTTGCATTCATGGGCCTGTTTCCGTAACGTATAGAGCAAAGATGCATTCTGCCTCTTTGAATAAAGTTGTTGTACACCATCCCAAACGATTTTAGCAGTTGCAGCATAGAGTAACGGTCTGCCAATTTGGGATTCCATACTATTAATCAGAACAGATCTCAACAACGAGTCTTCCCCTTTCAAGATCTGTTCCTGAGGATCTCTCTTGGTACAAGTTTAGGTAACTCTCCGGTCAAGTACCCAAATTTGTGATGTCCTTCCAAGGCCATTCTGATGGACTGAGACCAGGAAAAATAATTCTGGCCATTCAGTTTTTTTTCTAGTAATAAATCCTGCAGAACTTCCATTGGATCCAGACAAAATATTTGTCATGGGTAAAATAGGGAAAGAATTTACAGGGTTTTCAGAATATATTGGTATGTTGGCAGATATTTTTGGTTGAGAGTTCGTCTCAAGAACCATTCTGAAATCTGCAATCTACTGTTGGAGATGGGCAAAACACCATTGGAGATCATTCATAGACCCTCGGCCCAGATGTAAGGAATTAAAGCCGGCTGCCGGATTGGAAGTCGAACCGGTCAGCTGCTAGGTTGACGAGCTCACCATTGCTCAAGGAGGTTGCTGTACAAATCCTACTTGTCGGCGCAATCAAGATAGAAGCAATCGGTGGCTGGGTTGTAGTTCTGGTGGGCGCAATCGGGAAAGGAGACCGGTGCATCAGAATCGGCTAAACTCTCGCGGGATGACTCGACAAACAGAGGCGCCACCGAATGGATCGGCTGTCGCGCTGGGTTCGCCGCTGGCTGCTACGTTGCTTGGATTGCCACGACCGATTGGATCTGTTTAGTTGGAGTCGAGCGGCTGGAACTGGGTAAGCTAGGGGTGAGATCCAACACCAATTGAATGATTTTCGGTAGTGCGGCTTGGAGGTACTGTTCCACTACTTCTCTTATGGCTATGGTGATGTCAGCATTTACGGCCCCACTAGTTCCAATGGAGGTTGCTGATGGAGACTCTAGTCTATTCTCATCGATGATGCTAGCGTTTCGTCGCCATGTTCTGATACCATGTTGAAAAAAAGAGAAGAAAAGAACACAGGATTTACGTGAAAAACCCTAGATCAGGGAAAAAAAACCACGATAGAGACTGATTTTTTATTATTGATTTTGATACACCAAGTACAAGAGAACAAACCAAATAAATAGACAGTAGGGAGCCCTAGGGTACATAAAATTACTAGAATACCCCTAGGGTAACAAGCTATTTTTTCGACATATCATAAAAAAATCGGAATCAATTTGCTTAAGACATAAGACGACATAATGATCGATCTTAGATAATTTGAACCTTATATCAGTACTAGAAATTTGGTTATTCTCGACTGTTTTTTTCTGCACAAAAAAAAATCGTAAGTAAAAACCATTTCTCCGAACGATTTTTTTGGTGTTGGGAAACATGAGTTTTCTTGATGGTAGTTTAAATGGCATCTCGAAGAAACAACTTTTCCCGACGATATTTTTAGATAGTCGACATAAAGAATAGTGGGAAAAAAAGTGTAGACTTCTCATGTCGATATAGTCTAGGCATTGGGAGAAATTACATATCATGATGGTGGAGGGGAGCTGGTGGGAGTTTTAAAAATATATATAGTTTCTTAAGGCTATCCCAATGATATTTTATACTACTGTCGAGACAACCAACTACACGATGTTGGGATAGGGTGATTTAGAACTCTAATTCCCAACTTCTTATTTGTCTCATCTTTAGTCGCCTAACCCTCTTTCTTCCGCAGACTGCACGAAAACATTAACACCTCTAGCCACTGAGAAGCCACACCTTTAGCGCCAGAGCTTCATGTCGCTGCTGTCGGCTTTTCATGAAGCTTAGACCGCTACTATCGGAGCTTCACACCCAACACATTTGATCTATTTCCTTCTTCCACCCAACACATTTGAGGTATATTTATGTTTTAAGAAATTTAAAACATTCAATTTGGAAGTTAACTTCAATCGTTTGGCCACTATCCTCTGTCTTTCCTTTCTGTTTGTTTCTGATGATTATCCTTTTTCATTGTTTTTTCCTGATATTTAATTACTTTGTTGTGGCAAGGAATTGTTTCCTATTCATATTTAGTTATAGGGTTTGCTTTTAGCTTGGTCTTGCACGTAGTTATCTTAATTTATTTGCAAAGAGAACCATTTACCGCTTTTGCTCCACGGTGTCAAAGAGTGCTCCGACGATACTTAGAAACTCCCTTGGTGGCGTGTTATGCCTATTTCCTTAAGAAAGAGTTTTCTAATACTCTGCTTAAAGTGGTTGAAGAATAAGAAGGTATATTGGTTCTACTAGTTTCCTTGTGTGCAATTTTTTATGAAACATTTATGAAATCTTATTTGAAATCAAGGGAGAGATAATTTAGGGTTATGGAGCTATTATAATTTTGAGCATTTTCCTCCTTTTTCTCTTGAAGCAACTTAGAATATGTTTGATATTGAGTGATTTTAAAGGAATTCTTGGGTTTCATTATTGGTTTGCTCCTTGTTGGAAGATTTTTGGTTTTTGTTAGTCTCTCATAAGAGTTCCTGATGGTTTTTTTTATGTCATTCTCTACTTGCCGTCTTAGCTAAATTTGAAAGGGATTCTTCCATTTTGGTTCTAATTGAAGGAACAGTGAGGTCCACTGTGGAAGTGGGGATCATTCCCAATTAGCAATTTTCACAGAATACAAAATTACAGAGAAATAATTATGCATTATAAACATATTTTACAGCATGAAAATAAGAGAAGGAGGAAGGATTACGATGAACTTACTCTTAAAGCCAAAAACTCTTCATGAATTTTCTCTTCTCAGGTCACGATCAAAGACGCACCAAAAGGTCATCAACGAAGACACTGCAACAAATGTTTCCTCTGTATTCTCTATATGGAAAGTGAATCATAAGGAGTTGTGGGCTCTGATTTTGTTTGGAAAGAGGGAAGAAAGATTTAGAGAGGACAAGAATTTGATTGGGAGATTTTTTGTAGATCAATGACACAACACACACGGTCTCTGTGAAATTTTTTGCGAAGAACATGAAAAATTTCTCTCGTAAAACAATCCCACTTACCACGTTAAATTAAGAGACAATTAAGGGGAGAGAATTTATTTCTTTCCCTTTAATTTCAAAACTAGATTCAAATCACTACAAGAAAAACAGGAACTCCCAATGCCGTTTTAAGGCGTCGGGAGAGACGGTCTCTCACGACAAAGTAAAGGACCGTCGGGAGTTCCCCGTGAACTCCCGACACCGTAAAGGTTCGTTGGGAGTTCTCCAGGAACTCTCGACTCATCCAAACCGGCATCGGGAGTTCCTCCCGACACATTAAAGCAGCGTTGGGAGTTCTCGGGGATCTCCCGGGTGGCATTGAGAGAGGGATCTGGTTAAACCAGACCCCTCTTTTTTCTCGTGCACCGAAAGAGTCTTTTCTTTAAACAAAAACCCTAATCGATTTTTCGCCGCCCCATTTTCCTTCTTCTCCCTTCACACCCCCCATCCCTCTTCACGCCTTCCCTTCCCCCTTCGCGCCGCCGCCCCCTTCATTGCTTGCAAATTTGTTGTCTATTTTCAAGCTTTCATCAAGGTTCGTGCACATCCATTTCATTTATCTTCTCTTATTTTGTATCTTAATTTAAGCCATTGTTTTTAATTTCTAGTATGTTGGTAATGTTGGTAATGTTTATTTTTTAGCATGTTACTAATGTTGCTCATATTTAATTTTTAGCATGTTGGTAATCTAATGTGAATTATGAATTATGGATTGTTGATGTTATTGTGGATTGAGTGTTTTTTTTCTTTTAATTCTTAAGGTTATGGATTACTTAATTTAGAAAAAAATATTGTACTTAATGCATTTAATATTTTAAAAAAGTTTAAAGAATCTACTAGACATAAAACTAAATTTTGTATCTAATAAAAATTGAACTTTAAAGTTTGTGTCCAATAGGCTTGTAAATTTTTGAAGATGTTGAATAGATGAAAGACTTATATTAGACACAAAATTGAAAGCTTGGAGACATACTAAATAAAATATTTGAAAGTTGTTAAGACAATTTAAGTGGTCTAGGGACCTATGTGTTTATTTTACTTTAAGAAATGAAAATTATGGAACTCAATGCTTAATAATACTTTGTACTTTATCCTCTAATCCAGATTATTGTTTTGGAGTACAAGTTGGTCAGAAAATATTTATTCTTAAGGATGAATAAAGAATGGATTAAACTAAGGAATAAGTTATCGGTGGAGTATAGAGAAGGAGTATCATGGTTCTTAGATATGATAAGGTTTCATGTAAATGATTCCAAACGAATAAGATGTCCATGCAATAATTGTATGAATTCAATTTGGGAAAAGATAAATATCATGGAATGACATCTATTAACATATGGAATATCTACCTCATATTGTGAATGGGTATATCATGGAGAGGCAGTAAACTTATCAAGAAGTCATACAAGTCATTCAATAGAGGATGTTAAAGTAGATAGTATAGAGAGTAATGCTATCGAAGAAAATGAGATGTTGAATCTTATAAACGATTTACAAGTTCCAATTGAAAACGAAAATGCAAATGAAGGAAGGATTTAGAATGAAATGTCCTTTAATGGTCAAGAAAGAGATACCACGAACTTATTCCAGGAATTAATGACAGAAGCACGTAATGAATTATACTCTGGGTGTTCACAATTTTCGTCCTTAAACTTTTTAGTGAAGTTGATGCATATCAAAGTTTTGAACGGCTAGAGTAACGAATCGTTTGATATGTTGCTGGAATTGTTAAAAGCAGCGTTTCCAGCTGGCACCCTATACCTACTTCCTTTTATGAAGCCAAGTGAAAATTGCATGATTTAGACCTAGGTTATGAGTCTATTCATGTGTGCAAATATGATTATGTATTGTATTGGAAAGAGTTTGCAGATTTGCAACAATGCTCTGTTTGTGGTGAGTCTCGGTACAAAGTTAATGATGGCAAGGGTAAAAAAATACCACATAAAGTATTGCGTCATTTTACATTGATACCGAGATTAAAACGATTGTTTGCATCAAAAGAAGGTGCTTCTGACATGAGATGGCATAAAGATAAGCGAGTTGAAACGGATGATGTATTGCGACATCCAGATGATGCAGAGGGGTCGAAACATTTTGATCATGAATTCCCTCATTTCGCTTTAGATCCTCAAAATATTTGTTTGGGATTAGCTTCAGATGGCTTCAATTCGTTTGAAAATATGAGCACTTCTTATAGTATGTGGCATGTGGTGATAATTCCTTATAATTTGTTCCCTTGGAAAATGCATGAAGGAAACAAACTTCTTCATGTCTTTGCTCATACCTGGTCCAAAATCTCCTGGAAAGGAAATTGATGTTTACTTGCAACCGTTGATTGAAGAGTTGAAAGAGTTGTGGACAATTGGTGTGCGAACTTATGATTCTGTTGTTGGTGAGTTTTTTCAACTATATGCTACCTTATTATGGAC
>NC_052360.1:59068616-59088855 GCF_009727055.1 Benincasa hispida | reverse complement strand
TTATCAAGCATGTCCAATATGCAAAGAAGATAACTCGTCCTTCGGGATAAGAGGGAAAATATCATTTATGGGACATCGACGTTATCTTCTGGAGAATCATAGTTGGCATCGAAGTAGACAACATGATGAAAAAGTTAAACGTAGACCTCCACCAGTCGTAATGAATGGAGAAGAGATATTACAACAAATAAATACGCTAAACTTTTATATGCTTAGCAAACATCCATCGAAGCAAGACAAAAAAAGAAAGCGAATTCTAAACTGGACTAAAAAAAGTATTTTTTTCCAACTTCCATATTGGTCCAGACTATTGTTACGACATAAACTGGATGTAATGCATATTGAAAAAAACATATGCGACTATTTGGTGGGCACATTGTTAAATATTGAAGGAAAGACAAAGGATACAACGAACGCTCGATTGACTTACAAGATTTGAAGATAAGAAAGGACCTACACTTGATACAGGTTGAGAACAGATTTGTAAAACCACACGCAACATACACATTAACAAATGGTGAACGGATTTCGTTTTGTAAGTATTTAAAATCAATGAAATTCCCTGATGGATTCGTATCTAACATATCATGATGTGTCAATGACAAAGATGGAAAAATATCGGGGCTGAAAACACACGACTGTCATGTGTTGCTTCACATACTACTCCCTATTGGTATTCTAGCATACCTACCGAAGAATGTATCCACTGCTATTGTTGAGTTGTGTACATTCTTTCGCGACTTAAGTGCAAAGACAATATGTGTAAGTGATTTGAACAGACTACAAGCAGACATCATAGTCATACTTTGTAAATTAGAGAGAATATAGAGTGTGATAATCGTCGAGCTACACAAAATAGTGGAGTCCTAGTGGCCGGGGAGATAAGTGAGAATACAAGTGTGGATAACAATTTCTACGGTATTGTAGATGAAGTATTAGATTTGCATTATGCGAACAGAAGATGCATTTTCTTGTTAAAGTGTAGATGTTGACATAGATAACAACAAAAGTAATAGAACACACGTGGATTTAGGATACATATCGATCAATACATCACACTTTTGGTATGTCGACGAGTCTCTCATCTTTGCTATCCAAGCACAACAAGTCTTTTACATTGATGACATCAAACATGGTAGCAATTGAAAAGTTGTTCAAGTAGTCCAAAATAAACGAATATGGGATGTACCGGAAGTGGATGATGTTGAAAATGCACAACTAGATTTACTAGAAATTGTTGGTGGCGTCGGAGTGGATGAAACCATTGAGGAGGTTACTTTATGCAGAGTTGACGTTGATCCTACAGTTGTGGAAAGACCAATTACTATACATGGCGATCATGACTTCATAAACGATGATGATGAAGAACAATTATCTCCCAATAACGGTTCAAGTGCTGATGAATAATTTGAATTAGATTACGATGATGAGTTATGATGTGGCTACTAAATTCTCTTTTTCTCTAGCTTACACGTATGTATTGTTAATTTAATATTGTTTTCTCTCTTTTGTGTTTGTATTGAAACGATGTCAACCTCGAATAATAATTTGAATTAGATTACGATGATGAGTAATGATGTATCTACTAAATTCTCTTTTTCTCTAGCTTACACGTATTTATTATTAATTTAATATTGTTTTCTCTTTTTTGTGTTTGTATAGATACGATGTCAACCCCTAATAGGAAACAGGAGGCTGTTGAAGAATTCCAGGAGTTATATCTAGGCAACACAATATCTTTTGTGGGTGATACTTCAGGTTAGTATATTTTGAAATATATTCTATTAACTGAAATACATCATAAACTGTTTTAAATTTTTTATTCTTCAGATAGTCGCTCAACATCCAATCAGAAGAAGCGAGAGCATTCGCAGAACATCCAGTTGAAAAAATACGTACAAAAACATGGGATGATCACAATCGTCATAAATGAGGGGGAGACGAAACCGATATCTGAACATTCGGTTCGTTTTAGTAATGCGATCGGCGTCCCCGTGAGATCCGCATTTCTAGTATGGTGTCGTACATTTGCTGAGGTTCAAAACGAGTTCATAGAATTGGCTAAAAGTCAATTATTGGTAGATTATAAGTTTTTTCTTTTACAGTCATGAACATCATCTATGCTAATTTTTCCCTCCCTCTTTTGTTGGCTCATTTCAATATTGATCTGTCCAGTCAACGACTGAACCGTTTCATAGAACATCAAATGCAAAACTCGTTTAAAGAATTTAGATCAGACTTGCACAGACATTATAGAAAATGTAGAGATCCTCAGTAAGCACGTGCCAGTTTGCTTAGTTGGCTTAAAAATAGGCTAGAAGACTGGTACTTTTTGTGTGACCGCTTCAAGAAGCATTTCAGGTACAATATTTATGGCGTGTATCATTTGCTGCATTTACTAATACATCTCATTATTGACATTTTTTTTTTTTCAAATGTAGGAAATGTCTGTGACGAACCGGAAGAATAGAGAGAAATTGCCATTCGACCACGTAGGTGGATCAAAGTTATTCCTGCAAATTCAGGCAGAGTTGTAGGCAAAGGAGGGTCGAGAAATAGGATGTGTTGACCTATTTAGGGAAACACACTCTAAAGGTGACAAGTTTGTGAACAAGGCTGCTGAAAGTGCACATATAACATTTTTTTTCTTTACTATCGTGTTTTTTTTTTCACTTTTAACTTTGTTCGCTCGTTCTTACCCATTTAATTATTATGTCTAACATCAAATGTGTGAATTAGAATCCAGCCTTAATGTAAAAGGTTCTCAACCACTAACAGGGGATGAGCGTTACAAAGCTCAGTAAGTGGTAAAACAAATACAAGTCTTTTACAAGCATTATCACGAGGTTCCCATGCAAACCTCCACCATACCATGAAGCTTTCACAAACCCACTTACACACACTGTAGATGGTTAACATTTCATAACTAAAAATATCAACCTATTTGCACATAGTTCTCCCTTTTATGGGCTCAGAAGCTAGGCTCGTCAACCCTCTGACCATCCCATTCAATGTTTTTCCGTCCCACAGGCTCAGGAACTAGACTCGTCAGTCCCCTGACCATTATGTAAGGATTTATTTTGGGCTCAGGCTCTAGGTCCACAGATCCCTTGACCATTCCAATGTCATACACATCTCATAGCATAAACTATAGTATATTAATTCACAATATTCTTAAAAGAGAAAAGGAAGAAACCACTCACAGTGATCCGTTGAGATCTTTCTTCCCAGTTCACCCAGTTACCCTTGTTCCTCCGTTGGACCCTATTTCAGGTTTAACTTTAAGCTTAGATTACTCACTTTTCGAGCCTTATCTCAAGACATTCCTTTCTTAAAAAATGTGTGAAAATGTCTTATAATACCTTAAAGATTCACCTTGAAATTCCTTGGCGAAAGTTCCGAGTCTCAAGTTTATTCCTGCTGGTTCAACTGTCTCCTCACTGGTGAGCATCTTTCAGTTTTCCTTGAATTTGACAGCCTTAGAGTTAGAATTGCTTTAAGGAAGCCTTCCCACCGAAACTACATTTAATTTAGAAACGTTTGGTCCAAAAATACCTGATGTGCACGAGTAGTTTGGAAAAGCTTACTGTTTGAAGTTAGCCTATGTGTCTGTCCGTACAACCCTGTTCCTTTCGGCACCTTTGCTTGTACCTCTGCCCGAACACTACTTGCCCTCCTTTGAATATCTTTTATTCTTTCCTTTCTTTGTGGTTTTTATGTACTTAACTGATGTGTGGGTTAAAGTGAGGCGTTCTTTATAGGCGTTCAAACCTTCTTCTTTGCCCGACACCTCTACCCTTGATCAAATCCAAGTGTTTCCCTTATCTTCTACCAACTCTCAGTCTCTTCCATCTTCTGCTTGATGTGTCTTCACCCTACACTATCAATGCATCCCTCATATCAACGCAATCTTAAGTGTTCTCCTCCTTCTCCATAGCTAACACTTATGGCTTAACTTTGCATGTCTGCTCGTGCACCCACCTCATTTACTTAAGGCCTAAGACTCCTTCCTAGCAAGCCACATGTCCGGATGACGTCCTTAGATGCATCCATCCACCTTCATATGCATTTGTCCCACTTCATATATAGTCATCTAGCCACAAATGCACCCATCCAATTACCGCAATGTTCCTATGTCCGGACACATCACATGGCATATGCGTCCATCCTGGCTCGTCTTACCGCCACATAGTTCATCGCCTACGTTGTTGCCGCATACAACCTACGCATAATGTTGCCGCATAGCACCGACGCATAGCAACACTGTGTGACACCAACGCATAGTGTTGCCATATACCATCAACGCATACCTTCGGCCGCACGATGCATAGTACCATCGTATGATGCCAACGCATAGTGCTGCCGCATACCTTCGGCCGCACACCTTCGCATCGCTGCATGTGTAGCACCGCCGCATGCCCTCGCACCACATGCCTTCGTGTAGCATCATCGCATGCCCTCGCGTAGCATCACCGCATACCATCACGTAGCATTGCCACGTCCATCGCCACTTGCCTCCATCGCTGCATCCTCCATCGTCGCATGCCTCTATCACCGCATGCCTCCATCACCGCATCCTCCATCGTCACATGCCTCCATCGTCGCACACCTCTATCGTCACATGCATCCATCGCCGCATGCTACCAACGCATTCCTTCGGTCGCAAACTATCGGCCGTATACTCTCGCGTAGTAAGGCCGTCACATCCATCGCGTAGTAAGACCGTCGTATCCATTGCGTAACAAAGCTGCCACATCCATCGTGTAGCAAGGCCGTTGCCTCCATCGTGTCCATTGCACCGCATGTATTGTTCTAACCTCTCAAGGCATTGGCTGCTGCATACGTTGTTCTTAGCCATACTTCAGCCTCTCTCAATGTTCACGTAACCTCTCAATACTTCATGGCTAACGCATGCTCATGTAACTTATTCTCTAACTTAGGATCTAACTCATACTTAGGTAATCTCTTGTATTTCCTGCTTAAAAGGGAAAATGGAATTCCGGGTTTCACAGACCTCTCTTCAAACTTATCTATATATTCAGAAAAGTCGGTAACTTTTTCCCTTGCTTTACCGACACCAAATTTATTACCTAGATCAATGAGAAATTCTATAGCTTTTATTATATTGGAGAAATTGAACGGCCAGAACTATTTCTCTTGGTCTCAATCGATCAAGATGACCTTTGAGGGACATCATAAATTCGGGTATTTAATGGGTGAGATACCGAAACCGAGACCTGGTGATCCTCAAGAACGTATCTGGAAGAGAGAGGGCGCATTACTCCGATCTGTGTTTGTGAATAGCACGAAACCACAGATAGGCAAACTCTTGCTGTATGATGCAACTGGTCGAGATATCTAGGATGTAGTTCAGAAGTTATATTCCAAGAGACAAAACGCATCTAGGCTCTATACCTTACGTAAACAAGTCCATGAATGTAAAAAGGGAACGATGGATGTGACATCGTATTTCAACAAGTTGTCTCTACTCTAGCAGGAGATGTACCTATGTTGTGAGATTGTCGAGGACTGTCTTTGTGGTGGAGTACAATACTCCAAACTTGAGGAAACTGGCCGGGTTTATGATTTTCTTGTGGGTCTGAATTCTTAATTCAATGCGGTTCGTAGTCGGATATTGGGACATCGTTCAATACCTTTCCTCATGGAAGTTCGTTATAAGGCTCGTCTTGAGAAAGATAGATCCAGTGCCACGAATAATTTGTTGATCTGGCCAACAGATTATGCTACGTTTAACGTTAAGTTATTCGGACTTGATAGTGACAAACAGAACAGTAAGCCCTCTCTTGTGCGTAAACACTACAAGACGCCTTGGCATACCAGAGATCAATGTTGGAAGTTGCATGGTAGAGAGTTAGAATAGAGAAAATAGTTCATTATTAGTCTCTCTTGCATGATACGTAATTAAATGTGTCTACAAAAGTCAACAATAAATTAACAGTAGGGACTACATTTAAGATTTATTTAAAGTACATGAACTAAATTGGACATTAGAACTAAATTATAAACTTTAAAGTACATCCTCCAAAATTATATTATAACCTATTGTTGTGTTTTTTAGATTTGAAATTTCATCTTCTTAAAAAAAAAATGAAATGTTAATAATATTGGTATGCGGCTATATAAAAGATTTGCACAATAATGCTTTTACTTGTAGCTTTGTATATATGGATTTCATCAAATTTAAGAGGTGAGAGGCCTAGAAACTCCTTTAGTAACTATTTGGTTTTTGTTCTTGAAACTTGAGTCTATAAAGACACTATTTTTACCTCTGAATTTTTTTAAAATAACTTTTAAAAATTTCCTGGCGAGTGAAGGCGATAGCTTAAAGCTCCCATTTAATTTTAGTAAGATCTCATTTTCATATATGCACATATATATAAATATTGGTATATACTTAATTTAATTTTTAATGAAATGAAATCTAAAATCTAAAATAGTATACTTATTACTTTTCATAAAATTTTTCTTATAATATTGAAAATACAAACTAGTAAGAAAATAAGCATAATGAAGAGGCTCATAAATACTCTTAATTTTGATTGGTTGACATTTCAAAGTTATTAACCTTTAATCAAAATCCTATGTTTAGGTTGGGTGAGTTGAAGATCTTCCATATTTCTTATTTATTTATTTCAAAACTAAAACATTTTAAGTCGTTTTCTCTCCCTCATTTATTTATTTCAAAACTAAAACATTTTTCAAATACATATATTGCTTATAGAATATTATTAAGAATACCAAAAAAGTTGCTTAGACTGAAATAAGCTTTTCAAAATTAAAATTAATTGAGGTCAATGAAACTATGTAGCAAAAAAAATTAAATGGATTGGTCATATTATTCTTAGAAAATGATATATTAATGAATTTTGATTATCAAAATTTAATACATAATTTTACATCCCAAAGAACAAGAAAAATAAACTTCAGATAATATTTTCTATGGGAAGATCTCTCTATTAAATCTTATAAGTCTAAATGTGGTCAATATTTTCATGTGCATCCAACCAATTGTAAAATAATTCCTAAAAAACACTTCTAAAGAAATAATTCCCTTAAAAAATGATAAATAATTTCTATAAACCAAATTATAAAACAAAAGTTTCAATACAAATAATTTTAAAGGAATTGTTCCTTTTTTTTTAAAAAAAAATAAATGGATGTTTTATTTTTAGGATGGTTTTACTAAAATGTAGGAACTAAATAATTTTGAAGCTAATACCAGTTTTAAAATTAAAACTGAAATCCGGGTTTATGGGATTACATCTCCATATATATAGCGATTTCCTAACAAACAAGAACCAAAGCTTAGTTGGCCTTGGATGTGTCCAATGGAGAAGGTGGATATGAGTAAAAGTAGAATGATTATGAAATGGGGGAGGGATCTTCCATCCTTTATTGGTGAAACAATCTTCTCTAAATTTCAATTCCTTACAAATGCTTTTCTTTTGTTCACCTCTGATCGAGTCCCCAATTGCAAGTTTACTGGTACACGCAATTCTAAGATGCATTGTATCAATCTTGATACTAAAAAATATTTAGATGTAGATTTTGATTTGGAAATGGAATTTATTAAATCAGGCTCATTGCAATTTGATGGGAACTGGTCCTATATCATAATGATGAATCAATGCAATGGCTTGGTGTTTATTTCCAAAAATACTTTTTATTGTTCGTGTGATGGTATATTCAATCCTATGACTAATGAGTTCATCCAGGTTCCTGAGTTCCATGATGATATTCATGTCTTCGGATTTGGTTTCAGCCCTACTACAATACAATACAAATTATTCAGAGTTGCTGACACAATTGCTTACTCAAAAAGCTCCAGGACTATTGTCCCTAACACCCAAGAATCTACGTCCATAATGGACGTTTTGACTTTTGGTAGAAGTGGAACCAACCCTAACCATAATCAATGGAGGCATCTTCACACCCTTTCTTTTGAAAAAGAAAATGCTTGCAATGGTGCTTACTTGAATGGAGTCATATATTGGTTGGTAAAAGAAAAAAGGAAAGATGAAAAGAAAATGTATGTTATATATGCTCTTGATGTTGAAATTGAACAAATTGAATTACGTGTTGTCTTGCAAGAAGCTACTGACCTTGTGGAGGACGGTAGGATATATAAATATAAAGGTACCATTGGTAGGATATATCAATTTAATGGTACCATTTATACAACTTTCTACATTAACTCAACATTAGTTAGTAAGACCATTGAAATTTGGAGGATGCAAGAGAATGAATCATGGATTAGAGAATTTGTCATTGATGATACACCAAATTATTGGAAATGCCTTGAGCTCATCAAAGCCTTTGAAAATGGAGATATATTATGTATGATCAATATGGACTTTTTTTGCTTCTATAATCGTTTCACTAAGAGAAAGAAGATCGTACCGAAGAATCAAAGGAAGTCTAGATATATTTGTCAAATAGATTCTTTGAATTTTGGTTCTCTCCGTGAAATTTTGGAAGGACAGAGTAGTTGAGAAAATTTGTAATGTTTTTTAGCTTTGAAATATTTATGTATTTTGTTGTCTATATTTTAGGAATGTAGTTATTATTATCATTATCATTTAACTAAGAGATTTGATAGAAAATTTGATATACAATTAAAGTCCAAATCTCTCAAATATATTAATTGGGATCTATTTCGACAATAATCAAAATTTCAAAAACTATATTATATTTATTTTAGGTCGGAACTACACAAAGAATATGTATGTCCCATCCAATAAGACTTATAAATGTCATCGATGATTGACACTTTTTATGAACTAAGTCTGGATCTACTTAATGGAAAGTAATAACTTTTGTGTTTCTTATGGTTTACTTACATTTCAATTATTCATTCCTCATTAATTTCTCATTTTATTACAAAGTGTCATAGACTAATCAAAAGAATCAGTCAGCTCTAAAGTATAATAAATCGATATCTTCTACGTGAATTGTTTTACAAGAAGGATCTGATGGTCAAGCAATGAATAGTAATCTTGTTTAAGCTTACGCACTCTAAGAATGACAGTTAGGCTACTAATTATGCATACGGAAGTTTTTATTCCTCAATGTAACTTTATTTATATACACTTATCACATAATTATTTGCGTAACTTATCACAATCCTTAAAGCTAAATTGGACGAACTAAAAGAAAGAAGAAAAATTGAGATGGATGATATAAAAGCCATGATCTTACAACTCATGAAATAACAAGGAGATAAATTGAATTAAGCATGAGCTCTTCAACTTTGATAGTAAACTAATTAGAAGATATGTGTATGTTGTTATCCTCTTATGGTAATAAGATAAACGTATATTTATGTAAAGTATAATTAGTATATGGTATATTGGGTTTGTTAATGCTCTTAAATTTGGTTTGTTTCAATATGTAAATATGGGGGATGTTGGGTTAAAGTTGGTATTGGGGTAATTGTATTGTTATGTTTATCTATATGTTGAGTTCTTAAGTTCTATAGTGATGTGGAGATTATTATATGGTTTCTTGAGCTTGAGATCAAAATACGTAAATATGGGTTGGTTTATTTAAATTTATTGATGTTCTTAACTTGAAATCTTAAGTTTTATATTGAGTTTAAGATTATTTTGAAATGAGAATGTGCTATATTAAGTTTGAGGTTAAAGTGCATGGAGGGAGATTGCATAAAGTTCATCTATATTTTTTTAATAATCTTTTGTCGAGTTAAAAATTATTATAGGGGTAGATGTATAATTATGTTTAACTTTAAGTTGAGTTTTAGGTTCTATATTGAGTTTGAGATTGAAATATGTAAATATGAGTATTTTGGTTTTAATTTATTGATGTTCTTAAGTTGAGTCTTAAGTTTATTATTCAGATTGAAATATGTAAATATGAGTTTGAGATTGAAATATATAAATATAGATAAGCAAAATATAGACAACAAAACATAGAAATAAATGTATGAAAATGATGTTTAATTTATAGGCTAAATTTTTTTAAGTAAAAATAAAAAAATTAAGCCTATTTGGTAACTATTTCATTTTTTGTTTTTTATTTTTAAAAATGAAGCCGATTTTCTCGCATTTTCTTGTAATAACTTATGTATTTCTCAAGTACAAGAGTTGAATTCTTAGCAAAATTAAAAAAAAAGAAGGTTTTTAAAAACTAGTATTTTTAGTCTTCAAATTTGGCTTGGTTTTTGAAAATATGGATACAATGTAAACAACAAAAAAATAAATGTAGAAGCAGTATAGGTGTTTTTGGGCTTAATTTTAAAAAACTAAAAACTAAAGGTCGTTTTTTAACCATTTCGTTTCTTGTTTTTGTTTTTTAAAATTAAGCCTATAGATATCATTCCTACCTCCAAATTTATGCATTTGTTACCTTGTAACAATAATTTAAAAAATCAAGCCAAATTTTAAAAACTAAAAAATAAATGATTACCAGGACCTAAATGATTATCAAGCAGCGCCTAAATGATTACAGGATGTAGGTCTCGTTTGGTAAATATTTAGTTTTTTTTTTTTTTTGAACATTAAGTCTATAGACACTACTTCACCTCAATTTCCTCTTTTGTTATTTACTTATAACCAAGTTTAAAAAATGAAGCCAAAATTTGGAAACTAAAAAAGTAGTGTTAAAATTTTATTTTTGATTTTTGAATCTTGGCTTAGAATTCAACCATTGTACTTAAGAAATTCAAATTATTATAAGAAATGATGAGCCGTAGTTCTTTTTTTAAAAAAAACTAAAATAATTATCAAACGAGGTCGTAATTTTCAAAAAACTTGTTTTTGTTTTTATGATTTGACTATCAACTTTAGTATTTTTTTCAAGAAAAATGAGGGGTAATATGAAATTTGTGAAGAAATTAAACAAGCATTTATTCAACGAAAAATCAAAATCATAACCAAAAGATCAACCGCATTGTTTATCAAAGGATCGCCCAGATAATTTTAAATCATTCATTTTAACTCATTATTCATTTTACATTAGTTCAGTGCTATTCCAAACGACAAACAACTCTGCATCAAAAGAAAATAGTTAAATACCCCTTTTGCAAGAATAAACATATCAATTCCTGTATCAAAGTTGACATATGAATCTGTAATAGTAACACGAACTGTAACACAAAAAAAAAAAAAACAAGATCTTTAGAAACATTCAACCATCATATACTTTTTCAATCAAGTAAACATGATCAAGAAGAGACAAGAAGATCACCCGGACAACCATTAACCTCCATTACGATATGTCGGAACGTTCCCAAATCAATCGACACAAATGTTCCAAGATCAATTTGGTCTACATTATACGTGTCAACACTTTTTGCACATCCCCTAAATGAACATATGTAAAGAACTAGCAAGAATGATAAACAAGATTCTTACAAGGAAAAAAAATATTTATATACTTACTTGGATTCCTAAATTTGAGGAGTAGGTGATTATCAAATATGTCAAGAGAGAGGGAAATGGAAAAATAAGATTGTATATTCATATGCATAATCATATTGTAAAATTTGCGAAGGGAAAGCTTAGAATTATGAGTACGATCAAAGGAGAAACGAGTGAAGAATCGAGGCATCATTTCGAGGGTTACAATGAAGTGAGGGTCAGGGTTAGAGATCGTTAAAGAGAAGATATTGGAAGTGCATTTCATGACGGCATTGCTAGAAAGGCCAATGAGTACGAAGACTGCCCTCACAAGCTCATCGCTGCATTCAAGCTGAAGTAACATTGTTATTGTGTAAAGGTAGAGCAATATTGGGAGAGAAGTATATATATATAATTGAAGTGTGTGCATTCTAGGCTATACTTACATCTCTTTTCGGTTTATTTGTATGCTAAAAGGCAAGAATTCTACTTTATGACATGCCAAGTTAAATTCCATATTATATCACTCATAATTATTACTAATCATATTTGAAGATGTTAGTGTTAGCATAAATATTTAAATGTTTATTGGATAGATTTAACCTAGATTATTCGTGCTAAATTATTAAGAATAAATAACATACCAGATTCCATTGTGATTGATGATAGCTTCAAGATGACGATGACTTTAAGATGACTATATAGTCTTACTCAACCAAAACTTCGAATGCCCTTAGTGGAATCTCTCTATATGGGATTCAAGAAAGACGGAGTGTTTATTGTTTTGATATATTGGGGACGATAGTCTAAGGTCTTTTTATATACTAGTTCAATTATGGTTTCCATTAAACCTAATTAACTAGGAATAAGCTTCTACCCTTTAAGTCCATACTCAGGGCCTTAATTAATTAGATCACATAATATGGTCCAATCTAATAAAAATGCCCAATGTTATAAATTATTAATCCACATACATAGCACATACTTTAATTAAACATATTATTATTTAGATATATCTAACAATCTTCCACTTGGGATATGTCTGTGTACTTGATATAATTAAATTACATAAACCTTAAACGTGCATAAACAGTTATTTCAATACTAGAATTCTCTTTTAGTTCAGTCTAGTCCGTCTCCTATATTAGCACAGAATCAAGGCGACTTTTGTCACTACCCTCGTAACTAAACATTCCTTCATACCAATTCTAATAAATTTAATGACATAGATCAAGTATGGATGAATAGCATGGAAACTACATGCAAAGTGATCTATATCATGCCTATTTCCAACTGGTCCAAATTACTTAGTGAGATCATTCTTAAAACTTTATGCTAAATCGCATATGCAAAACCACGTGCATGGTAAACAAGTTTAGATAATAAAACTTAAACCATCAACTTTATTCTATATAGAAAATAAACAAATAAGGTCAAAAAACATCCTTAATAACAAACTCCCATTAAATAATGAAATCAGAAAAGTGACTAATACCCATGTGAGTAACATGCTCATAAAAAAACTTTTAGGTGGTAAACCTTTAGTCAATAGATCTGCCATCATGGAGTTTGTTCCTATGTATTCTATAAAAATTTGACCATTCTGAACTCTTTCTTTAACAATCGGAAACTTCCAACAGCCTTCAACATCTACTTAGTCTCGAGTGTGGTCTTGGGACATTGACCTAAATGAAATTTATCATCTTTAGCGATCGGGGTATCTCCTGGTGCACAATCTTTCATGTCAAATCTACTCAAAATCTTTTCAATGTAGTACTTTTATGTCAATCTCAAAATACCTTGAGAACAATCTAGCATTTCAATCCCTAATACAAAAGAAGTATCACGAAGATCTTTCATCTCAAAATTCTTTTTGAGAAATCACTTAGTGCCATGCAATAAATCTACATCATTACTTGCTATGAGTATGTCATTGACATATAACACCAGAAAGATTGATTTACTCGCACTGAACTTGTGATATACACAATCTTCCACTTCACCTCAAAACGAAAGGAGGTTATCATTTCATGCAATCTGTGATACCATTGACGAGAGGCTTGCTTGAGACTGTAGATGAATTCCTTCAATTTGCATACCATAGACTTTGAATTACCAGTCACATTATGATTGTACCATATAAACCGTCTCATCAATGTTGCCATTGAGAAACACAGTTGTTTCATCCATATAGTGTAGCTCTAAATCAAAGTGAGCTACCAGTGCCATGATTACCCTAAAAGAGTTTTTCAGTGAAATTGGTGAGAAAGTCTCTTTATAATCAATGCCTTCCTTTTAACTATCCAACAAGACGAGCCTTATATATTTCAATATTGCCATGTGAATTTCTTTTAGTTTTCAATATCCATTTACATCCTATGGGTTTCACTCCTGATGACAACTCGAAAAGTTCCCAAACATCATTGTCTTGCATGGATTTTATTTCCTCTTCCATAACACTCATCCACTTTTGAGAGTTGGAACTTTGTAGAGCTTGTTGGAAGTTGATTGGATCATCTTCAATTACGCCCACATCATCTTGATGTTCTTGAAGAAACATAATATAATCATCTAAAATTGCACTTCTTCTCTCTATAGTAGATTACTGTAGTGGCACTTCTTAAGGTTGTTGAGTTTGAAATTCAGGTTCAACAATAGGGACTTCAATGTTGTCTTGTTCTATAATTAGTTCAATAGTGAAGTCAGGAATTGGAGCCTAAACATCATTTATAACCATATAAGGAAAAGAAATTGATTCCTTTTCCAAGACAACCGTCTTTATGTTATCTTCCCCCCTCTCCCGCCCCTCAAACTTAACATCCTCAAGGAATCTAGCATTTTCCGTCTCAATAATGATCAAGAAGTGAGATTATAAAACTTAAAACCCCGAGAGCACTCAGAATACCCAACAAAATAACAGCTAACAGTTATTGAGTCTAATTTTCCTTTATTACACCTGTAAGGTCTAGCCTCAGTTGGACAACCCCATATATGAAGATGCCTAATACTAGGCTTCTTTCCTCTCCACAACTCAAAAAGGGTTTTAGCTACTGCTTTACTAGGTACCCTGTGAAGAATATATACTGCAGTCTTTAGTGCCTCACCCAGAGGGATTCTGGTAGGGAAGAATGACTAATCAGGCTTCTTACCATATCCTTAAATGTTTTATTTCACCTTTCCGCTACACCATTCATGCTGGGTTTGCCCATCATAGTGTATTGCAGTACGATTACACATTCCTCTAGGTATTTGGCAAAGGACCCTGGAAGTTATTCACCTGATCCATCATATCTACCGTAGTATTCACCACTATGATCAAATTTGACAACCTTAGTTTTCTTTCCAAGTTGAAGTTTAACTTCAACTTTGAAAGACTTGAAAACATCCAAAGATTGAAACTTCTCATGAATTAAATATGGGTAACTATATCTTGAATAGTCGTCTATGAAAATAATAAAATATTGTTGTCCATTGCATGAAGTTATAGGGAATGGATCTCAAACGTCTATATGTATTAGTTCTAAGATGTCTGAGCATCTGTTGACACCTAATTTTCTTATGTTTGTCTGTTTTCCCTTAATGCATTCCACAAAAATGTCAAAGTTACTTAACTCAAGGGAATCAAGAATTCCATCTAATACAAGTCTCTGAATTCTCTGTTTAGAGATGTGACCTAAACGCTTGTGTCATAACATAGCGAAATTCTCATTTAATTTACGCTTTTTCCCACATGAATTAGATAACAGGATTTTGTTAAATGAACCAAAAGAATCGATCATATAAAGATTATCAATTAAAGAATTGGTATCAATAAACTTGAAATCTTGAAAAATAACTAAATTTATTATTTGCAAAAGGACAAGAAAAACCAAATTTGTCCAAACGGGAAATAGAAACTAAATTCAGTTTAAATGACGATACAACAAAAGTCTCATTTAGATACAAATAACATCCAATTTTTAAAAGTAATCTAAAATTTTCAATAACTTTAACTTGAACTGCTTTGTCATCGCCCACATTGATGAATCTTTCAGTATCACTTAGCGGCCAACTCCACGAGCAACTCTGCATTGATATATTATGTGAGTGGTAGCACAAAAATCTACCAACTAGAACAAACCAAAGTAAGAAGTTTACCCTTATTATCACGCCACTTGGCATACCGGAGACAATCTTTCTTGAATGGCCTTTTATTTTGTAGAAGAACAAGGATTTTTGGTAGCTTGTTTTTTGTTTTTATTATGCTGAGATGTTCCTTTTGCAGCATCCACAAATTTCCTTTTATTCTTTTCACGAGAGCCTGTTGCCAAATGAGCACTTTCTGTCCTTTTTCTCTTAATCCTATCTTCTTCTTACACACATTATAAGATAAACCCATTAATACTCTATTTATCCTTCTAAGTATTATAATTTATATTAAACCGAGTGAATTGTGCATGAAGAAAGATAAGTACCAGATGCACGAGTAAATTTTCATTTATCTCGATATCAAGTGCCTTTAATTTACATATGAGATTGGACATTTCCATAACGTACTCCCTTACGTTTCCATTGCCCTTATACCTCATAGAAGTTAAAGAAGTCAAAGACTACTTGCTTCCTCTTTTTCATTTTTAGCAAAAAAATATTTCTCAATTTGGACAATGAATTTATTGGTATTTTCACTTTTTGTCATAGAGTCCTGAAAAAAGACTCTGGAATAGAATGCCTAATGATCATCACACACATACATTTTGACTGTTCCTACTTTTCTATATTAGCTGTATTTTGTTGTTCCTCCGTAGAAGAAGGTTTATCGGTGCTTAATGCAAGATCCAAATCTGTAACAACCCAAATTTGTAGGCATACACTACAGGAAATTAAATGTCAAATGTTAAGCAGGACGAAATTTTATTTAAGGGGGTAGTAAATGTAATACCCTAATCCTAATTTAGAAAGCAGGAAAACAAATAAATTTAATAGGAAAATCGGGTGAAAATTTAGAATTGGAAAAAATAAGAAATTTATTAATATTCCAAAAATAATGAATAAGGGGGCAGAATCAAGGAGGATTAATTAGAAGTTTGAGAGAGCGAGATTCTCAGCGAGAAAGTGCCTGGAGAGAGAGCGAGATTGGAGAGAAATATTGGAGAGAAACTTGGAGAGAGCGAGATTGGAGAGAAATATTGGAGAGAAAACTGGGAGAGAGCAAAGTTGGGGAGAAAAGATGGAGAGAAAGAAGGAGAGAGCCACACTGGCGAGATTGAAGAGAGAGAGATTGGAGAGAAAATTAGAGAGAGCGAGAGCCAGGAGAATAAACCAGCGAGAAATCTAGAGAGCGAGAGCGACGAGAGTAAACCAGCGAGAAATCTGGAGAGAGCGAGAGCCACGAGAGTAAACCAGCGAGAAATCTGGAGAGAGCGAAAGCCACGAGAGTAAACCAGTGAGAAAGCTGGAGAGAGCGAGATTTGGACAGAAGTGTGGATTATGCGTTGAATTTGGCCACGATCTTATAGATTATACATGGAGAACCCTAAAATTGAATACAAACAAAGGTTGATGATGTAAGGGCAAACGTTAGCCAAAATTAGGTGTCTTATTAAGAGAAATTCTTAAACCTAAGTAATTTTAAAGAAGCCATTTGTAGGATGAGTTGTCACACAGAGAAGAGCTGGAAACGGCTATAAATAAGAGGCCTTGGGCTGAACGTTAAACTCATTCTCAAACAAAACTCAGTAGTAAAAATCGTGTGAAAAGGGTGAAGTAATTCTATTAGTTAGTAGGAGGAAACGCGAGGGAAGTGCTGCCCAAATTTCCTTCTGGTTTAAGAGGAAAAGCTCTACTGATTAAACCATAATGAATAATAAGGAATAACTAGGATCGCGGTCAAGTTAAGTAGTTTATCTCACCCTCTCTTTAAGTGTTTCATGGTAGTGTACCTTTAATATGTTACATAATTATGTTATTGTTTTATTGCGTTACATGTTTAAAATACGTTTATCGACAAGGGACCCCGTGCATTATGTTTGTTCACAACGATGAAATAAGATTAAATTTTAATTAGATAAAGGTTATGCTTCTAGGACTAGCAGGGCATGTATGGTTGCATCCCCCTAGACCCAATTCTATGTCAAGTTTATGCTAGGGACTAACAGGGTATGTATGGTTGCACCCTTCTAATCCAATCTTACGTTTATGCTAATGGTTGATGTTGGATGCAACTCTGGCCCTACTGACTGCATGACCCGCTAATCATCTGATGGGTTAGTTTCCGCTTAAGTTCTCATCTTCCTACCAGAGCGGAGAAATTTATGTTAGAAGCATAACCGACCATCACATGTTATTATATGTTTTCGGTCCCAATCATATGTTTTTAGGACATGTTGCATGTGATTGTGCATTTGGTCACTACCCTATGTGAGAACTACTTACTAGGTATATTATATATTCATTCTATTTTATAGACTTTGTAGGTAAGGACACAACGTAGGTAGAAGAACTGGACATCGCTCAAATGGCCAACCATCAAGCTCACTATCATAGGCATATGTATTTTTGTATCATTACGCTAATGTTTTATGGATCCTGGTGTTTTGTAAAATAAACTTTTTATATGTTTTCTACCTAATTAATAAAATCTTAGATATGTTCTTTCGAGATTTTTACCAAAACTCATCTCATGATAGAAAAGTCTAAGTATGCATGTCATAGCAGTCGGACCATAATATGTAAGGATCCGGTCGTTACAGTTTAGTATCAGAGCATTTGAGCCAATTAGGCTCTATTAATTAGAGAAATCGTGGTGTTTGATGGTTCGACTTGTTAAGTGATGCAAATAGTTATGCCAAATACGATGGTAAGTGGAATTTTCAAACGAGTAATTTAGTAAACATAAGCTATGAGTTAAAAAAAAAAAAAAATTAGATTGCTTCTTTATTATGAAAATAAAATGTGTGTACCATATGCCACCACAAAGGGCTCCAACACGACGAAGCAGACCTCGAAGTGAATCACAAGGGATCAAAATCAAGGACATGGACAGACGCCTTACTGTTACTTACACCAAATGCACTACAAATACTAATACAAAATATGAGTAATGGAAATACAACCTCATCCACCACACCAATAAGCAACGATACAAATGACTCGAAGATCATTCGTGAATTCAGGAAGTCCAATCCTTCGACATTTGATGGATCATACGTGGATTCAATTATAACAGAGAATTGGATAATAGAAATAGAAACTATTTCCGCTATATGAACATCCCAGAAGAATAGAAAGTAAATTGTGCCACCTTCATGTTAAGAGGCGATGCAAAGTTCTGGTGGGGATCCACACAAAGAAAAATCAAAGGTTCAGTCTCATGGCAGCAATTCAATCAGGCTTTTTACAACAAGTATTTTCCTTTGACAGTGAGATATCAAAAGGAAGTGAAATTTCTTAATCTTCGTCAAGAGAACATGTCGGTGGCAGAGTATGAACGGAAATTTGATCGCTTGTCCCACTTTGTCCCTCGACTAGTGGACACAGAAGAAAAGAAGGTGGAAAGGTTTATTTGGGGATTAAGAGAAGGCATTCGAGGAATTGTTACTGCTTTCCGACACAAAGAGTATGCTTTTGCCCTCGAGTCAGCCTTACTCATGGAAGTAGATCTTGCTCTTAAAACCTCAACTTCTGAACGAGGATTCATGCCAAATCAAAAAAAGAAAATTCACCCAATAAGGCTTCTAACGTTCACAATGGCAAGCAAAAATTTCCCAAAGCACTTAGGGCGTACAATCACAACAGAAGAGTCAAACATTCACATATCCTAAGTGCAGAAATTGTGGAAAACACCATCAAGGGCAATGTCTTCGAAACTTAGGGGTGTGTTTCAACTGCAGCCAGACAGGTCACTATGCAAAGGCTTGCCCAAAGCTCATCAACCAAGTATCAACTGCCTAGACCACCCAGCCTACTAGTAACAAGGTTACCCAACAACAGAAAGGACGGGTGTCTGCTGTTACACGTCAAGAGGCAGAGGATCAAGATGTAGTTGTTACAGGTACATTACCCATCCTCGGGTATTATGCCTTCACTTTATTTGATTCGGGCTCTAGTCATTCATTCATCTCTACAAAATTTGCACAACATGCTCAATTAACATTAAAGCCCTTAGGCTACATTCTATCCGTAGCTACTCTTGCCGGAGTATCTATGTTGGCCAACTCAGTAGTGGAAAACTATGAATTGTCAGTATCAGGACATAAACTAGGGGTGGCTCTTATCATCCTAGACATAAGTGATTTCGACATAATACTAGGTATGGACTGGTTAGCAGCAAACTATGTAAGCATAGATTGCCATAATAATGAGGTCATATTCATCTTTCCAACAGGAACCAAGTTTAAGTTTAAGAGTTCTAATACACAATCAGCTCCAAGAATAGTTTCAGCCTTAAAAACTAAACATTTGCTCAACCATGGGGCTTGGGCATATTTAGCAAGTGTAGTGGATTTACAAAACCAAAAGGATGAAATTAAGGCCATTCTTGTAATAAGAGAATTTGAAGATGTATTCCCAGAAGAGCTACCAGGTTTACCACTTAGTCGAGAAATAGAATTTTGTATAGATCTAATTCTCGGAGCTGAACCAATATCTAAAGCACCATATAGAATGGCACCTACGGAATTAAACGAACTCAAAATACAGTTACAAGAATTGTTAGAATTCTCCAAAATAGACTTACGATCTGGATATCATCAACTACGAATCAAGGAGTCTGATATACCCAAGACTGCTTTCCGAACAAGATATGGGCATTATGAATTCGTTGTGATGCCCTTTGGATTAACGAATGCCCCAATAGCCTTCATCGACTTGATGAATATAATTTT
>NC_052360.1:59061296-59067698 GCF_009727055.1 Benincasa hispida | reverse complement strand
TTTTCCCAGAAAGAGTTAAATATGAGGCAACGAAGATGGTTAGAATTAGTCAAAGATTATGACTGTGAGATCCTCTATCATCTAGGAAAAGCTAACATTGTTGCTGATGCTCTTAACAGAAAGTCAGCTCATACAGCAGCCTTAAGTACCATCTCCAAACACATAATGGATGACCTTGAAAGAGCTGAGATCTCACTAATACCAGAAACCTTCACAACTCGAATAACACAGTTAATTGCAAGACCTGCATTAAGGCAAAGGATAATTGATGCACAACAAATAGATAAATACCTAAACAAACAACTACAATCAGAGAATGGAGAAACCAGTCAATTCTTTACAGCCCCAGACTCTGCACTTCTCTACCGTGGACGTCTATGTGTACCAAATGATGAAGAAATCAAGAAAGAACTACTGAAGAAAGCTCATGAATCATGCTTTTCAATACATCTTGGGAGTACCAAAATGTATCGAGACTTGAAAGCACATTACTGGTGGTGTAACATGAAAAAGGATATAGCCGACTATGTAAATAAATGTTTGGTTTGTCAACAGGTGAAAGCTCTACGGCAACGACCACAAGGACTCCTCTAGCCTCTAAATATTCCAGAATGGAAATGGGAGCATATTTCTATGGACTTCATCTTAGGACTGCCGAGAACTGTTAAAGGCCACAACATGATTTGGGTGATTGTGGATCGACTCACCAAATCGGCCCACTTCCTACCATGCAAGACTACTCACACTACAGAAGCACTAGCTCAAATGTACTTAAAAAAGGTCATCCGGTCACATGGAATCCCAGTATCAATTGTTTCAAATCGAGACCCTCGTTTCGTCTCCACTTTCTGAAAAAGTTTGCAGAAAGCAATGGGCACACAGCTAAATTTTAGCACAACCTTCCATCCACAAACTGATCGCCAAACAGAATGAGTTAATCAAATCCTAGAAGACATGTTGAAGGCATGTGCTTTGGATTTTACTGGAGCATGGGATTCGCAGATACATCTTATAGAATTTGCTTATAATAATAGTTATCAGGCGACAATTAGTATGGCTCCCTTCGAAGCCTTATACGGAAAGAAATGCAGATCCCCTGTACACAGGGATGAAGTCGGGGAGCGAACACTACTAGGGCCTGAATTGGTGCAGTAAACATTAGAGTCAATTAAGCAAATTCGGGAAAGAATGCGAACAGCTCAAAGAAGACAAAAGAGTTATGCTGATAACCGTCGAAAAGAGTTGGAACTCAAAGTAGGAGATCACGTATTTCTAAAGGTAGCACCAATGAAAGGCATTATGCGTTTTGGACGAAAAGGCAAACTTAGCCTCCGCTTTATTGGACCCTTTGAAATATTAGAACGTATTGGCCAAGTAACTTATCGATTGGCATACCGCCCACCCTTTCTACAATACATAATGTCTTTCATATATCGATGCTTCGAAAATACGTGTTTGAACCATCACATGTAGTAAATTATGAACCTCTATAAATAAGTGAAAATTTGGAATATGAAGAGACTCTAGTTTGCATCCTAGCAAGAGAGAAGAAGTCACTTCGTAATCAGGAAATAGGTTTAGTGAAGGTTCTCTGGAGAAATCAGCAAGTAGAATAAGCTACATGGGAACGAGAAGAAGAGATGAAAGTCAAATACCCTTATCTGTTTAAGAACTAAGAAACTTTCGAGGACGAAAGTTCTTAAGGGGGGAAGAATGTAACAACCCAAATTTGTATGCATACACTACAGAAAATTAAATGTCAAATGTTAAGCAGGACAAAATTTTATTTAAGGGGGTAGCAAATCTAATACCCTAATCCTAATTTAGAAAGCAGGAAAACAAATAAATTTAATAGAAAAATCGGGTGGAAATTTAGAATTGGAAAAAATAAGAAATTTATTAATATTCCAAAAATAATGAATAAGGGGCAGAATCAGGGAGGATTAATTAGAAGTTTGAGAGAGCGAGATTCTCAGCGAGAAAGTGCTTGGAGAGAGAGCGAGATTGGAGAGAAAACTAGGAGAGAGCAAAGTTGGGGAGAAAAGATGGAGAGAAAGAAGGAGAGAGCCACACTGGCGAGATTGGAGAGAAAATTTGAGAGAGTGAGAGTAGAGAGAGCGAGAGCCATGAGAGTAAACTAGCGAGAAATCTGGAGAGAGTGAGAGCCACAAGAGTAAACCAGCGAGAAAGTTGGAGAGAGCGAGATTCTAAGAACAAAGAGAGCGAGATTTGGACAAAAGCATGGATTATGAATTGAATTTGGCCATGATCTTATAGATTATACATGGAGAACCCTAAAATTGAATACAAACAACGATTGATGACGTAAGGACAAACGTTAACCAAAATTAGGTGTCTTATTAAGAGAAATTCTTAAATCTAAGTAATTTTAAAGAAGCCATTTGTAGGATGAGTTGTCACATAGAGAAGAGCTGGAAATGACTATAAATAGGAGGCTTTGGGCTGAAAGTTAAACTCATTCTCAAACAAAACTCAGTAGTAAAAATCGTGTTATAAGGGTGAAGTAATTCTATTAGTTAAAAGGAGGAAACGTGAGGGAAGTGCTGCCTAAATGTCCTTCTGGTTTAAGAGGGAAAGCTCTACTGATTAAACCATAAGGAATAATAAGGAATAACTAGGATCGCGGTCAAGGTAAGTAGTTTATCTCACCCTCTCTTTAAGTGTTTCATGGTAGTGCACCTTTAATATGTTGCATAATTATGTTATTGTTATGTTGCATTACATGTTTAAAATACGTTTATCGACAAGGGACCCCATGTATTATGTTTGTTCACAACGATGAAATAAGATTAAATTTTAATTAGATAAAGGGTATACTTTTAGGGCTAGCAGGGCATGTATGGTTGCACCCTTCTAGACCCAATTTTATGTCAATTTTATTGTAGGGATTAACAGGGTATGTATGGTTGCACCCCTCTAGTTCAATCTTACTTTTATGCTAATGGTTGATGTTGGATGCAACTCTGGCCCTACTGACTGCATGACCCTCTAATCATCAGATGAGTTAGTTTCCGCTTAAGTCCTCATCTTCCTACTAGAGTGGAGAAATTTACGTTAGAAGCATAACCGACCATCACATGTTATTATATATTTTCAGGACATGTTGCATGTGATTGTGCATTTGGTCACTACCCTATGTGAGAACTACTTACTGAGTATATTATATACTCATCATAGTTTACAGACTTTGTAGGTAAGGATACAGCGTAAGTGGCAGAACTGAACATCGCTCAAATGGCCAACCATCAAGCTCACTATCATAGGCATATGCATTTTTGTATCATTACGCTAATGTTTTATGGATCCTGGTATTTTGTAAAATAAACTTTTTATATAGTTTTCTACCTAATTAATAAAATCTTAGATATGTTCTTTTGAGATTTTTACCAAGTCTCATCTCATGATAGAAAAGTCTAAGTATGCATGTCTTAGCGGTCAGACCATAATATGTAAGGATCCGGTCGTTACAAAATCCATACACCCGAGATGTATCTCTAGGCTTTCCTTTCAAATCTTTATGTCTGATCCATTCAACATAGGGATTGAACTCAGATTTCCAGATATTTGAATAAGAACAATTGAAACAATAAACAACAAAACATATGTTCATAGTTAAAATATAACAAAATAATTTCACATATGTGGTGGGCCCCTTTAACAAGATACCTAGCACAACATCGATGTCCAACCTTTGGGCAAAAAAATACCAACTGTAATGGTACTCTCAACGTAGTAATCCAAATACTGACAATAAACCCTGTAAAAAAAAATAGTCTTTCTTTGGACCGACTATTTTTCACATGAGCAATCCTTATAATTGCCACATACTCATTACCACATGCATACACACAGTTTGGCCAAATAATTATCTTCATTTGAACCGATAATTATCCGAATAAATTCATGAATATGCAAATCTTTTATTTGATAATTAAACCGATCTAAATAATAGAGACAACTTTGGTAACATATTATTTTTTACCAAATCAATCTAAAATATAAGACATGATAGTATAATAAAAATATTGTACAAAAATAAAGGAGGAAGAACACAAAATAGTCTTTATCAATATTCACTTAATAATTGCATACACATAATATAGTTAAAGCAACATAAACTTGTGAATATTGTCAAATATCATAAATCAAATTTAAATTTAAATTCACAAAAAATTCAACCAAATTTAAATTTAAATTTACCACATTATCCATCAAATTTAAATTTAAATTCACAAAGAAAATCAAATTTAAATTTGATTTTACTAAATTCAATGAATAAAACGCATTTAATCCTATTTATAGCTTCAAAAAAATCCCAATCTTCCGCTGACTTTTGCAACAATTGGACCTTATTCATTTCCAGAAGAATCCACGACGCTTCAACAATGACAGATAGACATGGAGATTAAATTATAGAAGAATCCATGACGCACAAACAATGACAGACAGATAGTATGAAATATTTAATGGCATACAAAATATGACGAAATAAGCATCTATATAGAAACCTCTCGGTTTTGCACTCCGAATCCCGATTTTTACTTCGGTTTTTAGCCTTTTTTATTTTACAAAAAATTTGTTAAAAATGAAACGGACTTACAAGACTTGATTTATAAACAATTTGCCAAATAACAAAAAGGCGGGTTTGAACAATGATCATCTCATCATTAAATTGAAGATATATGATGCGATAAACCAAATAAAAAATCTATTATGCAAACCTTCAAATTTTCTTTACCGAATAATTGAATCATAAACAACGGTAAACGATAAAAAATCCAACAATCTAACATGAAATTCATGCTTTGATACCACTTGGTAGCATAAATATTTAAATCTATAATGAATAGATTTAACCCTAGGATCATTCATGTTAAATTGCCAAGAATAAATAATATACCTAATTCCATTGTGATTGAAGATAGCTTCAAGAAAATGATGATTTTAAGATGACTATGGTCTTCCTCAACCAAAACTCCGAATGCCCTTAGTGGGATCTCTCTCTAGATGGGATTCAAGAAATACCGAGTGCTTATTGTTTTTGTATATTGGGGACCATAGCCTAAGGTCTCTCTATATACTAGTTCAATTAGGGTTCTCATGAAATCCTAATTAATTAGAAATGAGCTTCTACCCATTAAGTTCATACTCAATTAAAAATCTAGGGCCTTAATTAATCAGATAACATAATATGGCTCAATTTAATAAAATAACTCAATGTGATAAATTATTAATCCACATATACTTTAATTAAATATATTATTATCTAAATATATCTAACCGTTAGAATTTGGTGTTGACAATATTTTTTAAAAACATTGTTGTGATAGATGTTGTTTGAAATGTTTGGTTGATTTGTCCTTAGTATTGTTCCTTAGGATATCTCTCGATTTTTTCTTTTTATAAAATATTTTTAAAGAATAACCATGCAAAGTTTAAATATCTCTCGAATTATTGTTCCTTAGGAGCAAGTTGAGGGTGCATTCCATGCAAAGTTTAAAGACAAGAAACTTGCTTGAGAAGATGATAGACATGCAACTAAACATTAGGCAAGTATGAAAAAATGAGAAGCGTCAAGAAATGATAATTTTCCTCTTTGTTGTTTTTCAAAAAAGAATAACCATGTTGAAAATAATTGTTGGTTAAAACACAAATAAGTCTACCATTGTGATTATTACAACAAGGACGGTCATATGGAGAAGTTTTGTTATAGTAAATAAAATCAAATCCATAATTTCTGACAATAAGCAAATTTGGCAGATGACAATGAAAAACAATTTTTTGTTTATGGTATCTCACTTTGATGACAAAGTGACAACTTCGTCGCTTATTGATAGCTTATGCACTTCACATATGGCTAAAAATGTAAATCTTTTTAGCCAAGTTGATAGATCTATACAGTCTAAGGTGGTTCTTGGACATGGCTTGACAGTACTAGTTGAAGCCAAAAGTACTGTTGTAATGCATACTAAGCAAGGTGAATATAAAATATCTAATGTTTTATATGTTGCAATGTTATCTCAACACTTTCTTAGTATTGCTCAATTGTTGCATAATCAATCTTTTGTGTTTTCAAAAGTTTGTGAAATTTATGACCCTCAAGGAGCAGAGATTGCAAGGGTCAAAATGGTCGAAAATGCATTTGTTTTATGTGGTGGCTCACAATGTCAAGTTTTTAATACCTAAGTAGAAGAAAGCAAAAGGTGACATCAATGCTTTGGACATGAAAATAGTGAAGCTTTGAAAAAAATTCCATTCTTCGAATATGGTTGATGATTTTTCAAATTTTACCTCCATTGATTAGATTCGCAACAAAACCTTCAGGCGCATAACGTAATTCAATTTCTTCTCTCAATCGATAAATAAAAAAAAAAAAAAAAA